>NC_143394.1:4077916-4383333 GCF_980474605.1 Leiobunum rupestre
AATATTATGTTTTTGTCCGCAATACGGTTCAATCTAACTTGATTCTGATTAAAAAGAATATATTTTATTCCAGTAAGAGTTTCATTGAAAATTGCCCCATATTGTGGTAAGTTGGTAAGAATTCTTGGTTTTTCTCGCAAGAATAGTGATAGAATTTCTAGAATTTTAAAAATAGCTAAAAATAATTCTTGCCAACTGTTTGCTCCCATAACGTACGTCAAACTGGTAAGAATTGTGAGCTTTTTTTGGAAGAATAGTAATAATTTCTACTTTCTAGCTCCGTTTTTAAAATCCTGGATTTACCGATTTGAAATAAAGTTGTTGAAAGCATTTTTAGATGTACCCAAAATAGTTCTAGTTTAATTTTAAGGCTTTTATATTTGAAACAGCGAAACGATTACGTTGCCAAGATTACAATCTCAAACAAAAGAATAAATTCCGTTTGTGAAGTTAAAATATAACGTTTTATCGAAAAATCGATAAATGCAGCTCCAAAATAACCCAAATATTCCAAATTTAAATAAATTTACCAAACTCCAAAAAAATATTGAAACTTTAAATAACCAACTACAAATAAATAAAAACGATATTTTAAAATTATATTGGAAGTTTTTTAGATACTTACTAACTAAAAACCACAATAATTTCAAAATACCGCGACAAAACCAACGAAACAAAAGACACACTCGCAAAAATCAATCTTACTTTTTAGATAATTTCGTCGTTTAAGGAAATTGTTCGACTTTCAATTTGTTTGAAAACGACCAAATCAAACTGCCTTTTAAAAGTATGACTGAAAAGTTTTAAAATAACATCGTTTCTAGTTCAGGCTAATTTAACTGGGTTTGAGTGTCTTTATCTATCTCGCGTTCGGGACCTGAAAAGTGGCGCTTCCGAGTTGGTGCTGGAGAGCGAAGTGCGGGTCCTGGTCGGTCGCTGGCTGTCCCGGGGTGGATGTGGACATCGAGTTTCGACCCTCTAAATCTGGCGCTGGCCCTTTTTTCCTCCGCCGCCGGAAATGCCCGCAGCCAATCGCCGACGCGCTCCGCCGCTGACGTCAGCACCGAAATTCGCTCTCCTCTCTCGGCCCACTTTGGCCGCTTCGGAAAAGTTCCCCTTTTTGCGGAATAAAAAGAGCCGAAATATACGGTTATGAGTGGGACCCGGAGAGCTTCTAAGACTCGCGTTTTACAGTCTTAATATCGAACCATTAATGCCTCCGAGAAAGAGTTTCTAGTAGCGTGTTGCTCTATTTGATCAACTGTATGAAAAGCCAGTACGACGGGTTCGTTTGCGGCCTAAATAGCTGCCGGTTTTTTATACGATTCGTACGAATGGAATCCCAACGAGAATTAAACCGAAGGATTATCTCGAATAATCCCAAGGTTTTTTGCATTTTTTTACCCCGTATTAATTTCTTATCTCGGTTTTTTCGTTAATGTTCGAAATCAAATTTAGATTTTCTCAGTGAGATTTGGGGATAATTCTGTGGGGTTTAGGATTTTTCTCTGCAAATTTGTGAATTTGAGGATTTTGTAGGTTTTAGGTTTTTTTCTCGGGAATTTTTGTGGTTTTGAGGATTATCCCGATAATTTTGTGAGTTTTAAAATTATTCTCGGGATTTTTGTGGATTTTAGGATTTCCTTGTGAAATTTGTCGATTTCAGGATTTACCTCTGGAATTTAGTGGATTTCAGGATTTTCCTCTGGAATTTAGTGGATTTCAGGATTTTCCTTAGGAATTTAGTGGATTTCAAGATTTTCCCCTGGAATTTAGTGGATTTCAGGATTTTTTTCTGGAATTTAGTGGATTTCAGGATTGTATTCTGGAATTTAGTGGATTTCAGGATTTACCTCTGGAATTTAATGGATTTCAGGATTTTCCTTAGGAATTTAGTGGATTTCAAGATTTTCCCCTGGAATTTAGTGGATTTCAGGATTTTTTTCTGGAATTTAGTGGATTTCAGGATTGTATTCTGGAATTTAGTGGATTTCAGGATTTACCTCTGGAATTTAGTGGATTTCAGGATTTTCCTTAGGAATTTAGTGGATTTCAGGATTTTTTTCTGGAATTTAGTGGATTTCAGGATTGTATTCTGGAATTTAGTGGATTTCAGGATTTTCCTCTGGAATTTAGTGGATTTCCGGATTTACCTCTGGAATTTAGTGGATTTCAGGATTTTCCCCTGGAATTTAGAGGATTTTATAATTTTGTTTTGAAAAGCGAATTTTTTAATTTTCCGGAGCAATTTTGCAGATTTTTACATTATCGATACTTTTTCAGGATTTGTAATTTATATGCAGGAATTTTATCGTATTTTAAAAAATCAATAGATTGTTTTTAATTTCTATTTTAAAGAACATCTGCCAATTTTAGATTTTTTTCAATTTTGATAAGAGTTTATTAAAATATCTTTTATTTTTAAGAAATACAAATACTAATGGGAAGATAAAATACTTCCACGAACAATATTTTTCTTATTTCCCAATGCCATAAGTAACGTAAGAAATATTAGTATGACCTTTTCTCCATACGATAATTTATTTAATTATAGTGTTTTTCGACAATTTCTATACAAATCATTAAAGGGAATATAACCTCAGGTATTTGGTGTGGAACACCACCAACGTTTGCAGCTCTGGCCGCTCTTGCCTTTGGATTCAAAAATGTTTGGCGCCACTGTACAGGGAAATTTGAAAAATTGAAGGTGTATTCCCTTTAAATCATTCGACAATCTTTGAAACTGCCAGGTAACGAATTTGGCATTATTCGACTCAACACCTTTGCAATTGCACAAGCCATCTCTAACCCAAAACTTTCAGAGTCATACTTAGAGGCGTTACGTTACTTTTGATAAGACCGATGACATTTCCTCTTCCGCGAAATTTTCATTAAAAGTCGATCTAAGCTGAAATGGCCGGCGCAATAAACAAAACATTTATTAGTAAAACAATATGAAAGCGGTCGTTTAATTTTCGTACTTTGCAGTGCCGCCACCTGAACGTGACCAAATTATTGATTTTTAGCGCGCTTTGTGTTATAAATATTTCGTTACATAAATAGTTTGAATGAACAATCGAAAATGTTTAAAGCTTTCATCTTTTAGTCGTGCACCGAGCTTAACATTGTTTAAAACCATTGATGAACTCTATGGCTTTCGTCTAAAAATCGATATTTTCATTATTTTTTCCATTTATTAGTACCAGAAATATATGAACCGAAATTATCAGCGACCGCCTTTTTTTCAAGAGACTCTTTCCGAAATTTACACCGGCCCGCAGCCGAGGAATAAATCCGAGTGTATGACGGGTAGAGTCGAGGTGTCGGACATTCCCAAAAAAAGCGTACGGTATTTCGAAATCTCGGTGATTTCGCGATTTCGTCAAAAATTTCTCGATTTCCTCAGATTTCGCGATTTCGTCTGAGATTTCGCGATTTCGTCAAAGATTTCGCGATTTCGTCTGAGATTTCGCGATTTCGCGATTTCGCGATTTCGTCAAAGATTTCGTCTGAGATTTCGCGATTTCGTCAGATTTCGCGATTTCGTCAAAGATTTCGTCTGAGATTTCGCGATTTCGTCAAAGATTTCGCGATTTCGTCAGAGATTTCGCGATTTCCTCAGATTTCGCAATTTCGTCCAAGATTTCGCGATTTGGTCAAAGATTTCGCGATTTCGTCTGAGATTTCGCGATTTCGTCAAAGATTTCGGGATTTCATAAGATTTTGCGATTTCGTCAGAGATTTTGCGATTTCGTCAGGGATTTCGCGATTTCGTCGGAGATTTCTTGAGAAGTGTACGGGATTTTGTACAAATGTCCGACGGGTAGAGTAGTCTGCCATCTAGTGACGGAAATAATTAAAAAGTGTTTTCTGTCGAGCCAAAGGTCAACCTATCGAACGTCGTCTACTTAAAGTCTTCAAACCTAGGCTTACGATATGCGAGATTGTGAAGTGAAGAGACCAGCGGTTGTAAACTAAATTAATTATTTAAATAATGGAAGGAAACGAAAGCTTACGCGATGAACTATTTGGATATTTAAGTAATATAAAACTACCTGATAAGACAATTCAGAAGAAAAGTTAAGTTCTAATGCTTTAATAACTTCTTTAAATAGAGGTGACTAGCTGTAACTTACAGTTTGTGCGCGTGCGACTTTTATTTCAAGCTTGGGTGGGTCCACAGTATTTGTAAATTTATCAATTGTTTTGGTTTTTTATTCAAATTTAGAGGCAAAAGATAGCACTGACAAGGAGACATCCCGAAGTGTAACCCACCGATTTGGTTCAAACTCGGAGGATTGGTAGACCTTCATGTAACTTGAAAAATCCTAAAGGGAATTTATTCAATGGGCAACCGTTTTGCCATGGCAACGAAAAATGTTTTTGACCACAACAAATGGAAATTTTCCCATTGAAAATAACATGGGATTCTAACCGATTCCTCCCCTGTGAAAAATTTTAACAATTTTCAAAATTTCGAAAATGCCAAAAATAGAAAAAATAGATAAAAATTGACAAAAAAAAACATCAAAATTGATCAACTTTTGATCAATTTGGGGTCAAAATCCCATGTTATTTTCAATGGGAAAATTTAATATTTTGTATTGTCCAAAACATTTTTCGTTGCCACGGCAAAACGGTTGCCCATTGAATAAATTCGCTTTATAATTTTTTATGATACATGAAGGTCTACCAATCTCCCGAGTTTGAACAAAATCGGTGGGTTACACTTCGGGATGTCTCCTTGTGAGTTGCCACATTTGAACATTTTGACAAAGGCTTAACAACGATAGTTTGTGAAACTGTTAATTCCTTTGAATTTCTATCACTTTTAATTAAATTACAACCCACAGATTTATCCTTCCGCTTAGGCCTATTCATTAGGAACATATTGCACTGGCTAAAAGCATCTTGAATCGACATTTTGATGCTTAAATTCGAACGAAATTGATAAACGAGCTAACTGTGTTTTTAACTTGTTACTCCGACCAAAAAATATACTTTCCTAGAGTATTTATTTAGTCCGTGGTTTTTCAACGCTTCTCACGGAAATCACCAGGTAGCGTACTCGAATCTGCGGCGCGGACCTAGTGCGGCAGCATTGCGAGTAGGGAGGAGGCTGATGCCGCGGGTAGGACCGTAGGAGGACTGGGAAAGCGACTCAAGCGTTAGCGGGATAGCTCGCTGATCATTTCGGTTCATGTATTTCTGGTAGTACGATTATTGATTAACCCTCGAATGTTTTGATGAAGATCAAATATTATTATAATAAATAAATCGTGATTGAAATGATGAAATTGTGATTGAAATACATAAATTGTGATTGAAATGATGAAATTGTGATTGAAATACATAAATTGTGATTGAAATGATGAAATTGTGATTGAAATACATAAATTGTTTTTGAAATGATTGAATCGTTATTGAAATACATAAATCGTTATTGAAATGATTGAATCGTTATTGAAATACATAAATCATTATTGAAATGGTTGAATCGTTATTAAAATACATAAATCGGTATTGAAATGATTGAATCGGTATTGAAATGATTGAATCGTTATTGAAATACATGAAATGATTGAATCCTTATTGAAATACATGAAATGATTGAATCGTTATTGAAATACATGAAATGATTGAATCGTTATTGAAATACATGAAATGATTGAATCGTTATTGAAATACATGAAATGATTGAATCGTTATTGAAATACATGAAATGATTGAATCGTTATTGAAATACATGAAATGATTGAATCGTTATTGAAATACATGAAATGATTGAATCGTTATTGAAATACATGAAATGATTGAATCGTTATAGAAATACATGAAATGATTGAATCGTTATTGAAATACATAAATCGTTACCGAAATGATTCAATCGTGAGTGTAATGATTAAATCATGATTGAAATTTATAAATCGTGATTGAAATTTATAAATCGTGATTGAAATTTATAAATCGTGATTGAAATTTATAAATCGTGATTAAAATTATTAAATCGTGATTGAAATGAAGTATTTCGCTATTTTTGGAAACGTATTTTGAAAAATGTTTGAAGCAAATATCACGAGAAGGATAGCTAGAAATGGTGCTTCCCTCGTAAGATAATTTCCAACGTAAATAACGTTTAAAAGTAACCAGAAATTTTTCACAGTACCAACTAGGTATAATTTAATTATTTCCGCTCTTTCGCAAGGTGCACGAGGACTCGCGAAGAAAAACCGTAGTTAAATCAAAACTTTTTGAGTACTTCTTAAAGAAAGTTTTTCGACGTAGGTTTCTACGCGCGAGGAACTACGCCTCGGCTATTAGTCAAATGTTGGCTCCGTTA
This sequence comes from Leiobunum rupestre, assembly GCF_980474605.1. Taxonomy (NCBI): domain Eukaryota; kingdom Metazoa; phylum Arthropoda; class Arachnida; order Opiliones; family Sclerosomatidae; genus Leiobunum; species Leiobunum rupestre. The sequence goes on from NC_143394.1 coordinate 4,084,257, forward strand.
CTCGCGTATCGCTCTAGCTTTAAACTTAATAAGGAACTTCGGTGATGCCGGTGTCAAATAAACACAACACACGCGGCATCAAACATGGCCTACCTCGCTTTGGCTCCATCGCGGGTTCCGCGTTACCCCATAATCCGCCTCCGTAAGCCCGAAATCTCGTCGACGGCCGCTTCAATCCACTGGCAAACGTTATAGGCCTCACCCCGAACACCGCTGCAAATAATTACATTAAATTTTGGGGCTTCTACTCTGCCCTGTCCTCTTAGAGGGCCCTTACTATCTGCGATAAAAAACATATATATATATATATATATATATCACATCTCTACTTACTACCAACCCAAGATACTTTTTTGATAGAGAAACAAGATCGCAACTTCGAGGGTGATAACGCTGGTTGCACTTCGTACTCGAACCTTCAAAACCGTTTTTGGATTAAACTAGAAGTTTATAATTTATTTCTCGACGCGGATTCCGCCCAACCAGAGCTGCCAGATATAATTTTACCTTTACCGCCCAACAGCTCTTCAAAGAAGCCCAATTTCCAGCCCAATTATAAATAGGCCATGTTTTGTAAACAAGCCCAAATTCTAGCCCAATTTGGCGAGAGTTTATTTATTTAAAAAACCTCTGAAAGTAGCCCAAAAAACAGCCCAACAGCCCAATTCATTTTTCCCGCAAGTAGACATAAAAAGAAGCCCAATTGGGCTGTAAAAGAGCCGAACTGGCAGCTCTGCACCCAACAATTTACCGAGTTTATTACTTTGCTTAAACATGTAGAATGTAAAAATTACACTGCGTAGGAATATTTAGCTGTTGATAAACGATATTTCCCTGATGAAATAGCCATAGCCTATAGCCTACGTTTTCTTTAGGAGCCTACAAATCAACTTGTAGGGGGCCTCCTCAATTCGATTTATATATAAATCTTTGCGAAATTTAATTTTCAAGTCAATATAAAGGAATTCTCACAATTGAGGAACAAGGGGTCCACAATTGAAGCACAGGGGTACACAAACAGGGGGCCCAAAATTGACGTATAGGGTCCACGAACAGGTGGCCAACAATTGAGGAATAGGGGTCCACAAACAGGGGGTAAACAATTGAAGAACAGGGGGCCCATAATTGAGGAATAAGGGTCCACGAACAGGGGGCAAACAATTGAAGAACAGGGGTCCACAAACCGGGGGCAAACAATTGAAGAACAGGGGCCCATAATTGAGGAAAAGGGGTCCACAAACAGTGGGTAAACAATTGAGGAATAGGGGTCCACAAACAGGGGGTAAAACAATTGAAGAACAGGGAGCCCATAATTGAGGAATAGGGGTCCACGAACAGGTGGCCAACAAATGAGGAATAGGGGTCCACGAACGTTATAAAAGAAAATACATTTTATTAACTTATTTTCATAATTAATCGACCGAAATATTTTATTTATTTTTATAGAGCTTCTTTTTATCTACAATAGAATCGCCGTTTTAAATCACGCAGGAGGGGGAAGAAAATCTGACTTATAAGCATTTCTATTACTGGTATAGTCTCGTAACCCAACCTCGTGGAAGTAGAATAACCCTGCTAGTAGTGTATTTATTTTTGTTGGCCGGATTATGAAGGCGTTTTACCATTCAATGGGCCTTGGTCTCGAACAAAAATTAACTGAAACCGCGCCTGGTTCGCTCGCGGCGTGTATATGTGAACTTCATATTCAGGTAGGTAATTTGTTTGAAGGATTTACTTTTGCATTTTGATGGACTGGACTGCACTAGAACAAAAACGCCACGACGGTGAGCATCGTGGCAAAACCAAATTGTATTAGGCCTAAGGGGTATTTTTGGTTCCGACACCGCCGCCGACTGTAATGATTTCAACACCTACGTCCTAAAAATTAACACGACAAGCTAAAAATAAGGCAAGAAATGATTGGAGTCCGTCGGGTACTTTTTAGTTAATTCCAGGGGCCGAGGTTACTTCCCCTCCGAGCTTATTTAACCTGAAATACAAGTTCTTTGCACAAACAAGAACAATGTTTAGTCTACTCTGTTTCTGTTTCGCGCTTAGTAATGAAGGATCAATAGATGTCTCGCGGGAAAGCGGAAATTTGAAAGGTCCTTAGTAGGGCTGTGCGAGTACTCGAAAACTGCGAGTACTCGGACTCGGACTCGAATATTTTAATTTTTATTACTCGAATGGACTTGCGAGCCGTTCACCGAGTCCTAAAAATTACTCGCAAGTCCAATTTTTTTAAGACGAGTCCGTTATTTTCCACCGAGTCCGTCATTTTTATTTGTTTATTTTTTTTTGGAAAAGTCCCGTATTGGCGCTGCGGTAGCGTTAACGCAGTTTGTTTAGTCAGAGGTCACATGACTCATATGGTGAATAGTTCTTGTAGTATGTTTTCGTAACCAAAAAAATCCAGATTCCAGATATTAAAACATTTTTGAAGAAAATTTTAATTACTTAAATTAGTAAATTAGTAAAATTACTTCTTATTATAAAAATTGTAGATAAGTAAATTAAGTATTTTAAATATTAATTACTGATTTAATTTTTAGGATGATTCTGACTTTTTAGCAATATAAGGCTTAGATAGGGCTCAACTGCAAATTGGGGACTCTGAATTAATTTATGACTCGAATTGGACTCGCGAATAAATTTAAGACTCGAATTGGATTCGGAATAAATTTAATGCTCATACGGGACTCGTTCGGAAATTTAAGACTCGAATATTGCTCGTGGCTAATTCTTAGGGACTCGAAGACTCGAATGAGTACTCGAAAGTGGGACTCGCAAATTGGTGAGTCCAATTTTTTGGGACTCGGACTCGACTCGAAATCCAAAAAAGAGGACTCGCACAGCCCTAGTCCTTAGATAGCCCTCCCCCTTTCCACGTTCGCGAACCGTTCTTGTCTTTATTACGATCAAAATGTAGCCCTTAGGTTTCAAGCGCGCTCTTTTCTTAAACTCCCGTTTCTCTCGAAAAAAATCTTTGTTTTATTTTTGGAGAGCATCGGTTCCTAGCCATGTGGGCTACGTCTCCGTGAATCGAAAAACGAAACCGGGTTGGGCAAGCCAAAAATTAAATCTGTGGGCTACCGTAATGAGAAAATATTTTGGTTTAAAACACTCGAAAAACAAGCCGTTCTAATTTTAGATACGGCCTTGGAGAGAACGAACTTTTAAAGGGACTAGAACTTAAATCGAAAAAGCGAATCATCCCTGGTGTCTGTTAACCCTGGTGGCAGCTAGGAGCAACAAACACAAGGAGAACGCAGCTAGCCTTTAAACACGCTAACGCAGTGTTGCGTACAAATTTAATTGGACGAGCCTTTACGTGGAGCTTTTTACGGAAAGGGGGAAGACAATTTCCGAATTTTCCCCTAATGCGTCTAACCAATGAAAACTGTACGCAACAAAATGCACGACTTTTGACGGGTTGCGTTCTCCTTGTGTGGTGTGCTGTGTTTGTTGCTCCCAGGTGGCGGGAATGAATTTATTTGATCCATCATGTTACCGTAGTTTCACGTTGATACTCCGCGTCACACCTGAGACTAAAAGTAAGAAAATTGAGAGTGCGGCTTATCTTCAGACGCGGCGTATCTGATGAGTTTTCCTTTCTAAAACCAAAAATCTACTTTTATAACTCAGTTGCAGATTAAGAAATGCAAAATATCTAGTACATTTGGCGGAAAGATACTTGCACGAATTTCCGGTAAATCGTCGGAGGGAATTTCGAATTTGGCCTGTTTACGGTTGAATTTCTATGTATACTCGCGCGCGTTATATAATTTTGGAAAATACTGTCTATCTAATTAACCAAGATAAGATTTAAAAACATTTATCATAATTTATGTTTAGTACTACAAGTGAGGCTTGCCTATAAAAATCCGTTTGGCGAGACCAGGGGAAGTATAGAACGGGTACATAAACGTGCGATTTGATGATTGCTTAGGAGCATAATTCGAAAAATACGTTTTAATGAAGCTTCAAATTATAAATCTACATTATGTATTTATGGTTCACTTTGAAATTTACGCAATAGACATTTCTAATGGATTAATATAACACGCGTAGGAACCTTCAGGCATTCAACAGAAAATAGGCGAAATTCGAAATTCCCGCCGCCTATTTACCGGAGATTCGTGCAAGTATCTTTCCGCCAAATGTACTAGATATTTTGCCTTTCTTAAACTGCAACTGAGTATAGCACGAGTTATGTTTTAAACTTGATTAGCACCAATTACCCCTAGCTTCAGTAAACCTAGTGGCAAGAATATGGATTTCATTGATCCATCATAAATAAATAGAACTGTGTACTCATTGTATGTAATTCAAGATATGCAATTGAAACTTTTGAAAGCATTTCGACAAACGTAAATTCGACAGCTCTGCATTATTTTGAAAAGAGAACTTACCATAACTTTATGTAGATACGCCGAGTCTTATATGTTACTAAAATAAGAAGCATCGCTAGTGTTGCTTGTGTTACGATGCGGCGAATCCCAAGACTTATCTTTTTAAAGTCTTTTTTGGGAGCGCGGCTTTTACACCGGAGTGTGTACCTACTTGAAATTACAGTACAACATTTCACATGATTTACAGATAGTTACTTACTAATTGTTTTGTAATTTAAACAGTTATTCTGCCCTATCATAAACAGTAGTGAAACGTTTTGCTCAGTAAATGGTAAATTCGAGTTCAAATCCGATTTTTTAAATGCTGTATTTTTTGTGAATATATCCAAAATATTTCAAACGCTAGAGATAGATCGCGCCACCGAGCACCGACGAACGGCAGTTTCCTCATTTGAACAAAATTATTGTTTATGATATATAGCGCCATCTGCCTTAATATCCGTGAACTAAATATGTGAAGAAATAGCAGACGACTTTTTCAATTCTATGTTTTTCGGTTGAACTTTCAGCAGTTGGGCAGATATAATTTTGAGCGAGCAGACAGCTTTCATATATTCCATTTTAAAATCGGTCGATAGGCGGCGATACTTATGAGCAAAACTTGAACTACGCACGAAGCCTATAACTCTAGCAGGGCTATTCCCGACTTAATGCCACCAACTGAGAGCATGTACATACACTTGGAATATCTTAGGCTCCATCGCGTCCGTGCTGCGAATGCACACGGAAAGACGTAAGACGTATATTGAAATTCATTGGCTGGTCGTCGTTGCTAAACAGCCACCGCCGACCCACCGTAGAAACTCGGACTTCTTATCACACCGATATTCTTGGATAAGATATTATGTTTTTTTTTGCGAAATTGGTTTATTTACGGGTAAATACGCGTATTTAGCGAGGGGCTGATCACTCCGTGTAATCGGTGTACTGAGCCGTACCTTTGACTGTACTAATGAGATTACGCGTAATCTTTGAAGTCCCTGCCTTTGGCAGTGCTAATCTAAGCGTAATCCGGTGTACAGACTTTCTAAGAGTGGTTAGCCCCTCCGTATTTAGATTGTTTAAGGGGGAAGAATACAGTAAAAGCCTCTTTTTCGTTCAAGCTGAACGTTTCTGTTTTAACAATTACAGAATTGAGTTATATTTCTCTTATTAGGCTGAACCTACCTCTAGTGCTTAAAATAATTTTTATAATTATAATATTAATAGTTAACGAGATATAAGGTCCTATCTAAAGGGTAGTTTGGGCGCTTGCCCAGCTTGTTTAGCTCCTGGGGTCCGAATTAAAACGTAATAACTTAATTACTTTTAAATTTAAAATTGTCAAAATTATTTTAGTCACTAATCAAGAGGCTGTTCTACACTTAAATATTAATTTTATAAGTTAAAATACAAAATTAAAAGAGTTCAGCTTGAAATAGCGAAAAAGTAGACAATGGCCACTGTAGTCTTCCCCCTTAAAAAGATCAATGAGCTAACGACGTAAGTTAACCCCTTTACTTATTACTTGAGGAGATAAATAAAAATTAACATAACTTTTTGATAGGGCCAGCGCAAACCCAGAAACATTTTATAAAATTTTATTATTACCAATAAAATCTATGTACAAATTATAACGAATAATTAATTATAATATTGCACAGTAGCGTCATCTTTCAGTGGAAAATAGAAACACTTGTACGAAATATGCTTTTCTCTCGTTTCCACAAAACCTAAATTGTGTATTCTTTAGAAAAACTGTCGAAGATGCCGCCAACGTAAAAACTGAAGTGGTGTATTTTAAAAGAAATTGTATAATTTACAGTTTCTATCAACTGCTTTTAACGAACTTATTGTGCTGGTGTGCATGGCTGCTAGGGGGGTATTTTGTGGTGTTGGAAGTATTTTTCGATCAGTCACTGAAAGTTTTGCACTTTGAAAAATGAAAACCAGATTTATTCGAGACCGAAACGAGTCTAGGTGGCGTAACGGCGCTAGCTTCTCAGAGATAGTACCTATAATCTAGCGTCTGCTACAGACAAATTAAAAAGTCATAAGAACGTTTTTTCTTAAATAAACTTATCAAAATATAAGCAAACGATTCAAATATTATATTAAAATTCCAGTATCATTATATATAGTCAAATTATGAATAACGATGAGGAAAAACTAGGTTTCATTGCCGAACACAAAGAGGGCGTAGCGGTAGTTTTCGGTCGCGAATTGGAAATAGTGTTTATAAAGCGCCTTGGTTTGGATTGAGTTTTATGAAACAGCTATTGCTTTCCTTCTGACGGCCTATTCACACGCCGTTTTGCACCAACTTAGGCCCAAGTCATCCAGCGACTTTTAATGCCTTTAAACAGGTGACCGAGTTACAATGCGTAGGAGGATGGTGACAAGACCTTCATGGCACGCGAGCCAACAGCTCAATACGCTTGAAGAAATACATTCTTGAAGCTCAGAGTCACCAATGGCATACGCCGAGGGGCAGGTTACTTCCATTTTGGGTGCATCTTAATCATAGTAAAATGATTAAATCAGGGTAATCGTGATTAAATCAGGGTAATCGTGATTAAATCAGGGTAATCAAGATTAAATCAGGGTAATCAAGATTAAATCATGGTAATCAAGATTAAAAAATCTAATCACGATGTAAACGATATTTTATTATTCTAATCATGATCTAATCTTTTTAATCAGGATTTAATCATTTTAATCACAATTTAATAACTTTAATAATGATTTAATCAATATAATCGGTCGAATAGAGATTTTATCGAGCGCGGTAAATACGAAATAATAATTCCAATCACATATTTAATTATTCTAATCAGCTCGTTCTAATCACGCACAATTATAATCATTCCAATCACCAATATAATCATTCTCGTATAAGTTAAAATTTTTATTTACCATGGTTTAAAATATTAATTTAATAGTTGTTTAAAGCATGACTGATACTTCATGGTATTCTTGATTTTATTAAAAACAGTTAAAATTTACATGTTTCCGAAGCTTTCGGGTTCAAGACCCCTCGTCAAGCGGTATTTTGAAAACTGAATAATTTTACAGATTGAATTACAAATTGTGGAATTTTCGATACAGAGATTAACATTTCTCATACAAATAAGTTTTTTATGATTTAATTTTTAGGTCTCCCCAATTTTTAATACAAATTTTACCCTTGTCTAAATTTAATTCTCCCATATTTTTAATTGCTACTGCCTCTTTAAAATCTCTTTTAAAATAATGGACAATTTTACAAACAATGGGAAACCCACTTTCAGGCTTTATTGCCAATCTATATATGGAAAAGGTCGAAATCCAAATTATAAACCACCCAGATATCATAAATAACAATCAATTTTGGTATAGATTTATGGATGACATATTATGTTTAAAAAAGAAATCTCTATTGATTGAAAAATTAACTGAAATAGCAACTTCTGTTGATGAAAACATACAATTCACAAATGAATCAGAAATAAACCAAACCCTTTCTTTCTTAGACATAAAAATTAAAAGAGAAAAAAATGATTTCCAACTTTCGATATATCAAAAACCTACACACTCTAAAAATTATTTAAATTACAAGTCATCCCACCCAAATATCATAAAATTAAGCATTCTAAAAAGTCTAAAACACAAAATTGAAACAATATCAGATAACCCCATAAAAGATAAAGAAATATATTAAAAACAATTAGAAAAATGTGCATACCCAAAAAATCTAATCGAAGATATCTTTAATTCACACATAATAAAACAACCTAAAATACCTAAAAATTATGAAAACATGCTAATCCTCCCATATGTAAAAGGAATAACAGAAAAAACAAATAGACAATTAAAAAATATAAATATAAATTTAAAAAGTTAAATCAGAAACAATACAGTCAATCCTTATAAAGAATAAACCTAAAATAGATAAAAATAACGAAACCGGTATTATATATAAATTAACTTGCGAATGTAAAAAATCTTACATAGGCCAAACTAAAAGAAAGTTTAAAATAAGAAAGGATGAACATAAAAAATGTATAAAAATGGGTGACAAATATAACGGAATTGCAAACCATATATGGGCGACAAAAGGGCATAATATGGATTTTGATAACGGTGATATTGTTTTTAAAGAACAACATTATTTTAAAAGAGATTTTAAAGAGGCAGTAGCAATTAAAAATATGGGAGAATTAAATTTAGACAAGGGTAAAATTTGTATTAAAAATTGGGGAGACCTAAAAATTAAATCATAAAAAACTTATTTGTATGAGAAATGTTAATCTCTGTATCGAAAATTCCACAATTTGTAATTCAATCTGTAAAATTATTCAGTTTTCAAAATACCGCTTGACGAGGGGTCTCGAACCCGAAAGCTTCGGAAACATGTAAATTTTAACTGTTTTTAATAAAATAATAATAATAATAATAATTTAATAATCAGCTAGGCTAATACCCAAGGCACCACCTTAGGCCTAAGTCAAGAATACCATGAAGTATCAGTCATGCTTTAAACAACTATTAAATTAATAATCATTCTGATTCTCGTTCTAATTTTTAATCGCGATTTAATCATACTAATCACGATTTAATCGTTTCAATCCTGATTTAATCATGATTAAATCTGATTTTAACATTCTATTAATTGATTAAATTGAATTTTATCATAATAATCACGATTAAATCGGATTTAATCTTTCGAGGGATGCGTCGTTAATCAAGGAAGTGATCTGCCCCTCGGATTACGCGAAGGAGGAAGGAAATCAGATCATAGTTCCCGGAATTGACCGAGTGAGTTCCGGGGACGTAGTAAGAAATGAGGATGCGGCGTTACAAGAGTGATTTTTCATTTCACGCGATGGCATTCCGGAAATGTTGCGCTAACGCAATATTTGGAATTCTTGGTCGACTAACGACTCATGGCGTCCTTTTTTCTGGGCATCTTCGTGTTTATTAACCTTCCGCGTAATATATAAAGGGTTATTTCGCCCTTGAGACTATGGCAATCTCGCTCATAACGCGTCTAGATGCTTTTTCTTTTGTCTCTTTTGGATCTTATCACGTTACTGATTATCGCTGTATCGTTTTTTACTGACAAGCATTTTGCGTCCGTGTAGAGCCGTTGCCTACGTTATTACAAAGGCCCGCGTACGCCTCTCGAGACGACGGGACGGTTTTGCTTCTGATTCACGAAAGATGGCTCTCTGATCTGATCCTAATAAGGTTTTTAAAAGTTAGGCTTAACTTTTTCATTGAAACCAAACAACAATTTACATTTAATCCATTTAAATTAATGAAATTTGCGTTATCAGCTTTCTTTTTCTTAAATTCTGAGAATTAAACTTTCTATAAAGAAGCTAAATTATATAACAAATTTCTTATAACGCAACAGTTTGTATTTTTAAACGCCATATTTTTGTGGGTCTTGAATCTTGAAAGTTGAAACCTCGCGTTGGCCTATGCAACGGGTTCCAGATACGAGAGAACCTAGTGGACAGAATTTGCAAACTAAATTGCCAGAAATAAATATGCAACGTAATAACTCATGAGTATGTCAGAAAGATATTTTCTTTAACTTTGTCACTTCCAACCTTGTAACGAGAATGTGAAACGTAAGTTAGTGAGCTATCGCTGTAAACTAAACTTTATAAAGCTATTCTCTGTTAACTAAAACTTAGTTCCCGCTTTTCTTCTCTATAAACTAAAACTTAGTTCACGCTTTTCTTCTCTATAAACTAAAACTTAGTTCACGCTTTCTTCTCTATAAACTAAAACTTAGTTCCCGCTTTTCTTCTCTATAAACTACAACTTAGTTCCCGCTTTCTTCTCTATAAACTAAAACTAAGTTCCCGCTTTTCTTCTCTATAAAATAAAGCTTAGTTCACGCTTTTTCTTCTCAATAAACTAAAACTTAGTTCCCGCTTTTCTTCTCTATAAACTAAAACTTAGTTCCCGCTTTTCTTCTCTATAAACTAAAACTAAGTTCCCGCTTTTCTTCTCTATAAAATCAAACTTAGTTCACGCTTTTCTTCTCTATAAACTAAAACTAAGTTCCCGCTTTTCTTCTCTATAAACTAAAACTAAGTTCCCGCTTTTCTTCTCTATAAAATAAAACTTAGTTCACGCTTTTTCTTCTTTATAAACTAAAACTTAGTTCACGATTTTCTTCTCTATAAACTAAAACTAAGTTCCCACTTTTCTTCTCTATAAACTAAAACTTAGTTCACTCTCTTCTAAAAACTAAAACTTAGTTCACTCTCTTCTAAAAACTAAAACTTAGTTCACTCTCTTCTAAAAATTCAAACTTAGTTCACTCTCTTCTAAAAACTAAAACTTAGTTCACTCTCTTCTAAAAACTAAAACTTACTTCACTCTCCTTTATGAACTAAAACTTAGTTCACTCTCTTCTATAATCTAAAATTTAGTTCACTCTCCTTTATGAACTAAAACTTAGTTCACTCTCCTCTCCTTTTAGTTAATTATCATTTCACAAATAAAACAGTTAACTTTTCCATAAAAAAAAATAAAAATTCTCTTTCTAAAATGTGATTCCAATTTTTTGAGTATCGCGAACTGAACAAATAATAGATATTACTGGTGATTTTGGTATTAGAGCGACGGAATTTATCACTTATTTCCAAAAATGTATACCCTTAAATGAAATCATATACGAGATCGTTTTCAATGGAATATTTGACTGGCAAGTCAGGAGAAAGTTCCAAGAACGGCATTTTTATCGTTTACCCAAATTGAATGAAAATGCTCTCCGGGAATGGAATAAAAATGGGAAATATTTCAATATGAAAAGGTTCAAACTCAACGCACGTTTTCACGTCGCCCGCCGAACAACAAGAAGAAATAAGCCTTGTCCTCGGTCTGTCCTGTAAATAGGAAATTTTTCATTTCGTAAAGGACAGAGAACACCTTAATCCGCGCATTTCCGAGTAGTTCTTTTACATAAGGCGATCTAGAAGCGACGGGTCATTGTAATCTTGATAGAATATGAAAGGACGAAAAATAATATTGCATGATATGTATGGAAAATGTAATTTTCACCATATATTGGATACGTAGAAAATGGCTACTTTTGAAAATATTTTAAATATATTAAAGGGACACACACCTGCGTTTGAATTTAAGAAGTTTCACGTGCTTGTTTCCGGAAAATGATTGGTCGTATCCGCTACCAGTGGCGTAGGAATGTACAATGTACCCCTCTTCAAATTGGAAAGGGGTGCCAAAATGGTAGTAAAATATATTATTATTATTTTTCCTACGCGTAGTAAATCCGGACCGAATTTTTTCAAACGCAGGTGTGGTCCTTTAAGTAAGTATTGACACGAAATAAATCCGTCATTTTAAGTTTTATACTTTATACCTAAAATTTTTGTTGAATTGATAGTTCAACTATATTATTTGTCTGGTAAGAAAAGTTAAACTTTAATATAAAAATAATTAATTTTAATTAAGAATGAATTATAATTGAATGGAATGGTTCTTTATTGTCCAATAAAACAGTTTACAGGAAACCAACAAATTATAACACAACAGTTGTCACTACCTCGCTACAAAAAATACATTAAATTAAATACACTTACATGTTTTTGTAGGGTTTTTAAGTACATTTAAAAAATTATATACGCTACTCTAATATAATATTTAAACATTAATAAATAAAAATATCCAAACTTGGCTATATATATACCTTTTGACAAATCAGTTTTTAAGCTCTAGTATATTTTGATATTTACATGAGAAATATCGATAAGTAATTAAAACTCAAACGCAAGTATAAACGTTTTAATATACAATAGACTTAATTGAAGAACATCTGCCTATGTTTCAATTACAATATTTTGGAGCACATTTTTTACATTCTTCCTTGGCTTTTTTCCCGCGGATGAATACAACTAAAGAGGCATGTACAATGCGTGATGCTCCGAGGAAGGAAAACACCGTAAATTGGCAATAACTTAACTGGCTGTGACCGCTCCGAAAATATCAAAAGCCATTGGAGAATGTGACCAATATTGGAACCCTTTAGGGCGATAATAATTCTTCTAGTTATATTCCCTTTAAGAATTACCTTAATCTAAAATTCTTCGGGAATTTAAACATTCACAAAATCAAGCTGGTTGGTTTATCGTCAATTAACGTATTTTGAACACTAAAAAGAGAAAGTTCAGTATGAAAAATAAATATTAAAAATGTTAAAATTTTAAAATTCTTTACCCGAATCTAAACTACATTCCAGAAAGCTCGCAAATAATAAAAAAAAAATACGTTGCAAATTGGAATGTTGAAATTAAGACTGCAGTGGCCATTGTCTAGTTTCGCGCTATTTCAAGCTGAACTGTTTTATTTTTGTGTTTTAACATATAAAATTAATATTTACGTGTAGAAAAGCCTCTGGTTTAGTGCTTAAAATAATTTTGACAATTTTAAATTTCAAAGTAATTTAATTATTACGTTTTAATTCGGACCCCGGAGCTAAACAAGTTGGGCAAGCGCCCAAACTACCCTTTAGTTATAGCCTTATATCTCGTTAACTATTAATATTAGAATTATCAAAATTATTTTAAGCACTAGCCTATTAATAAAAATATAATTCGATTGTATAATTGTTAAAACTAAAACGTTCAGCTTGAACGAAAAAGAGGTTTTTACTATAGTCTTCCCCTTTAATACTATGAATAGGCGCTTCTTTAAATCATCTTTAAGGAAATCGCCAAGAAGTAATATTTCCAAGAGGCAGGACCTGCAAGTCACTGTTAATTTGTTGAAATAATGGAAACTTTGATATTATTGGTATATTTTGAAAAATATATCTACTAGCTTTGAAAGTTGAACACACTCAACGTAGTCTATCATACCACGTGTTGACATAAATTTTGATTTGAATTCAGAAATTATAATTCATGTTATTTATAAATTAAAAATAGTTTTTTACATATTTGTTTAGTCCAATTACGACTTCTTATTGTCGTGTACCCCCTTTACAATTGGATTTCCGTTCAAATATTTACCTCCCTTCCCTGGCCAATTCCCACCCGTCCACGAAATTCAAAGTATTGCGACCAGAGATAAATCACATTCTGACGAATCCCGAACTCAAAATTCCTATTTCCATTCCATTTCTGCACAAATATTTGTATTCCAACCATTCCCATACCATTTGACGCAAGTATTGCGACCAGAGAGAAATTCTGAACTTAAAATTTTACTTTTCCAACTGATTCCCGTGGTATTCGAAAAGAGTACAATAAATGATTTAATAATCAAGGCGCTGTCTCATATCGAAAAGAATAGTTCTATATCTAGAATGTCTCTAGTTATAAAAATCCCGGATTCCGATAATACTACCACAGAGTAACAGACCAAAACTACAATTACTTATCAGTCCATTTTCGTGATTTCTTTAGTCATTGGAATAAAAAGAACACATTTTTAAGATAAACGGAATTAGGCTTTTCAGAGCCACGTAGCAGCCAACACCCAAAATTCACAAACAGCTATATTTACGTTCTTAAACTGAAAGGCTAATTGTAAAATCCGTTTTTTATAAACTTACGCTAAAAGGATTAAAATCGTTCGCGTTAAAAAATAATTGTAGCGCTAATTATAGATTGAACGAAATTTCAGAAAATATTTGTTATTCAAGGGCAAACTTTGAAGGAATTTTAATGAGGCACCAGAAATAACAGCGTTCGATCTGTTTTATATGAAGCGCCTAGGATAAATTTATCGCGTTGCTTAAAAACAAATAACTCGATGGAATTTCCTGTTGCTCCGTTTGAAGCTTCCTAATTCTAAACCTTGATAATTAATGTTCTCTTTTTTTGGGTCGGCGTTTACCATAAACGTAAATAAATGAGGATATTTATACATTCATTCAGCTTCATTGATATAGTCATTGGCAAACTTGTTAGTACTTCATTTGGTTCTGAGTATAGCCTAAAATTATCATGGGTTCGTGTGGCATGCAGGGCTTGTCACCACCCTCCTACGCATTGTAACCCGGCCCCCTGAATTAATGGCTTCAAAAGTCGCTTGATGACTTAGGCCTTGGGTATTAGCCTAGCTGATTATTATTATTATTATTATTATTATTACCCCTAAAATCATTATAAAGTATTAGCATAAGCGTATAATAATGTTACATAAGTTAGACACTTCTTATTCTTCACACGCAACCGTTTTACTGAGAGCTATTCACAAGACAGACTGCATTACGAGCTTCGTCACCATTTTACGTCAGCTTGCTAAAGCGTCACACGTAACCTAAAGTGACAAACTTATGGAACATTATTATACCTGTGACTACTACCCAAGGCTGAAGTATCATCGTATTATGATCATTGCTCTTACTTACTAAGTTACTAGTAAGGTTGATGGTTGTTAGTGACTCGTAACCAAAGTGATTTTCAGTCTTACAATGATCACCTGTTCGAAAATACAAATAATATTAAAAATTAAATTACCGAACAAGATATGCTTCAACCGATTTTTTCCCAGATTTAAAACAGAACTGAAATTCAAAGTCTGTTATTACAAACAGAAAAGTTCTAACTTGACTGTGATAATCCTCATTTCGAAGCCTCAACTTGACTGTGATAATCCTCATTTCGAAGCCTCAACTGGACTGTGATAATCCTCATTTCGAAGTCTCAACTATTGATTTTGAGAATTCTCATTTCTCAAACTCTTATAAATAATGGGAAAACACCCGAAAAGGTAGAAAAGCCTTATTTGGGGCTCATATTAATTTAATTTTATAAATCTGGCTTGCAACTAACATAACCAACTGATAACGTTTTCCATTTGACTGCTCTCGACCGCTCTAAATCGCTCTGATCAAAATTTTATGTTCCATTTGCGTGCTCGTATCTACTCCTTTCAAGTTTTGCGTGTACCATTTCGCGTTCTCGGGTGTTCCGAGGTCACACAAAACCGATCTGCCGATTTCAACTGATCAACGGATCGAGATCGAGATCGGAGCAAATTTTGGCGTGTTCCTTTTAGATTTTTTGGCAAAATAGGGGAGACCAAGACGTGAAAATTCTAATTACTAACAGACGAAAAACCACAAAACGAGGGGATATGTTCATGGAATGTTCTATATGCGGTTTTACTCTAGTCGATTGGGGCGAGGTCTATGACGTCAGAGACAGGCTCGGAGCAAATCTCAAGCAATCTAATGAAAAACGCTATAAGTATAATTTATTTGACTATGCAACTAACACAAAAAGAAAGATAAGATAAGCCTAATCATTAAAAATTTCAAAAATCGTTGCGTAGCAACGAAAAGTCGAATAGGATGATAGATGGCGCGAGGTGTAAATAGCTCTTAAATCGAGGGCACACTACTCCCCCTCTACCTTTCTCCAAGATAAAATATACGAAACGTTTTCATGGTTTTGGAACTAAGGTAGCCAAGACTTCTTGTTTCAACTTACGAGGAGTGTAAATCACCGATTTTGATGAAACTCGGGGGGTATGTAGACCTTAGGGTAACT
The DNA here is from genome assembly GCF_980474605.1 of Leiobunum rupestre. Lineage (NCBI taxonomy): Eukaryota > Metazoa > Arthropoda > Arachnida > Opiliones > Sclerosomatidae > Leiobunum > Leiobunum rupestre. Next base: position 4,100,170 of record NC_143394.1, read on the forward strand.
TGAATTTTCACCAAGGGAAAAGTTACGCTGGGCTTCCGTTTTGCTATGGCAACCGAAAATGTTTTTGACAACTTAAAATGAAAAAATCTACATTTAAAAAAGCATGGGATTTTCTCGGTTTCACAGGGGGTACCATGTGGAAAGTTTTGAAAACTAAAAAAAAATAAAAATTTAAATTTCAACTAAAATGCTAAATTCGAACAAATTTGGGTGAAATTCATCAAGTTTGGTTAAACTTAAGCCAAATTTGGGTAAAATTGAGAAAAGTTCATTGAATTTGATAAATAAAGGAATATTTGCAAATTTTACCTAAATAGGGTATTGTCAAATAATTTTTTTTGAAATCGACAAAAATTGGGTAAAATGACCTAAAATGTTTAAAATTGGATAAAATCGTGTTTAATAAACTAATATCGTCTAAAATGGGGTAAATTGATAAAATTTGGGTAAAATAATCAAAATTCTTCCAAAGACAGAAATCGAGTAAAATTGTGTTAAAACAACTAATATCGACTACAATTGGGTAAAATGATAAATTTTTGGGTAAATAAACTAAATTTGGGTATAATGACCTAAAATTTTTAAAATTGGATTAAATCGGGTTAAACAACTAATATCGTCTAAAATGGGGTAAAATTATAAAATTTTGGGGGTAATTTGAGAAAATTGAGAAAAACAGGCAAAAATGAATAAAATTGAATAAAATTTTGGGGGTAATTTGACAAAATTTAGTAAAACAGCCCAAAATTAATAAAATTGTGTTAATCCAACTACTATCGGATGAAATTGGGTAAAATGATAAAATTTGAGTAAAACTTTAAAATTTGGGTAAAATAATCAGACTTCGCCCAAATGACAAAAATTGGGTAGAATTGTGTTAAAACTACTACTATCGGCTACATTTGGGTAAAACAGCCAAAATTTGACGTTGAAGTATGTTTTTTCATAATTGGGGTATTTTGGATGTGAACGAAAAGGAGGTTTTTAATGAAACAATCTTAAAGTTATAGTAGTTTTCGTTATTAATTAGTGTTTACGAAATTACAACGAAATCGATAACCTTTTAGTTTCTAATTAACCTTATTTGGTAGGTTTTCTTCAGTTTATCGACTTTTGGCCCTTCATCACTTTTGGTAGTTTTACAGATTTATTTTAGCCAAATTTCAATTGATTTAGGACGATTCTAGTCGAAACTTATTTAATTTAAGTAAATACTGATCTTTTTATTCAATTTCGTTCATTTCAATTAACTCAACGCGATTCTAGTCAAATTCATTTATTTAACCCCAATTCCGGTTGTTTAACCGAATTTCATTCATTTTTTTCAATTTTAATCATTTTAAGCTACGTGTTTGGCTGTTTACCCAAATTTTATAATTTTACCCAATTGTAGCCGATATTAATAGTTTTACCACAATTCTACCCAATTTTTGTCATTTGGCCGAATTCTGATTAATTTCCCCAAAGTTTATAGTTTTACCCAAATTTTATCATTTTAAATAATTTTATCCGATAGTAGTTGGATTAACATAATTTTATTCAATTTTATTAATTTTTTGCTGTTTCACTCAATTTTCTCAAATTACCCCCAAAATTTTATAATTTTACCCCATTTTAGACGATATTAGTTGTTTAACACGATTTAATCCAATTTTAAACATTTTAGAGGTCATTATACCAAAATTTGTTTTTTTTATCCAAAAATTTATCATTTTACCCAATTCTAGCCGATATTAGTTGTTTTAACACAATTTTACTCGATTTTTGTCATTTGGGCGAATTTTGAGTATTTTACGCAAATTTTATCAATTTACCCGATTTTATCCAATTTTAAACATTTTTGGTCATTTTACCCAATTTTGGTCTTTTTACCCAATTTTGGTCTATTTATCCATTTTTTGTAGATTTCAAAAAAAAATTATTTGACAATACCCTATTTAGGTAAAATTTGCAAATATTCCTTCCTTTATCAAATTCAATGAACTTTTCTCAATTGTACCCAAATTTGGTTTAAGTTTACCCAAACTTGATGAATTTCACCCAAAAATTGTTCAAACTTAGCATTTTAGTTGAAATTTAAATTTTTAATTTTTTTTAGTTTTCAAAACTTTCCACATGGTACCCCCTGTGAAACCGAGAAAATCCCATGCTTTTTTAAATGTAGATTTTTTCATTTTAAGTTGTCAAAAACATTTTCGGTTGCCATAGCAAAACGGAAGCCCAGCGTAACTTTTCCCTTGGTGAAAATTCAAGTTACCCTAAGGTCTACATACCCCCCGAGTTTCATCAAAATCGGTGATTTACACCTCGGGTACACTCCTCGTTAGTTAGATATATTTTTAATTCATAATTCCTTTGTTTTCTTAATTTTACATTATTTAAAAATTAATTATGGCGTAATTTTTATCTCAATTTTTACGTTATCACAAAAATCTTAAAACGCTTTACGGAATTGAATGATTTTTCACTGTGGTTTATAAGTTAATGATAACTTCCATTTTGAGATAGTTGGAGCTGAAGCGGTTTCGGATTATTGAGAAAATTCTTCGTTAGTCTGCGTACTGAACAAGAAAACCAGTTCTTACTAACTTCATGGGCAGATTAACCCTATCGGCGCCTATAGGCACCGAAAAATTTGGCGCCCCTGGCATTGTCTAACGGGTTGGTCAGCTAAGAAGGGGCAAGCGAAGTACTTCGACCGTGGAGCTTTATCAGAGTTTTGGCGCCTGTAGAAAAATGACGCCCTAAGCAAGTGCCTACTCTGCCTAATGGTTAATACGCCCCTGACTAACTTCATACGTCTATAATATTGTTTCAGAAGTATGACAGTTCCTACTGTTCACCTAGGAGCCACAAACACAGCACTCCACACAAGGAGAACGCAACCCGTCCAATGTCGTGGATTTTCTTGTGTACAATTTTTATTGGTTAGACGCTTTATCACCTGCTGCCGTCGCAAGGGGAAAATTCGGAAATTGTCTCTCCCCCCCGCACGTAAAACCTTCAGCGTAAATGCTCGTCCAATGAAATTTGTACACAACACTGCCTTAGCGTGTTTAAAGGCTAGCTGCGTTCTCCTTATGTTTGTTGCTCCTAGCTGTTCACGTGAAAACATTTTCCTGAAAGCTATTCGCAACGCAGACCATATGACGGGTTTTCTAGAGTTGCGTCCGCTCGCTCTTACGTAGCCTTTGATAGACCCTCACTAGAGTTCTATTTTCTTCCAGTGATGACGTGAAATATTTCGCAAAGCGATTCACTTACGGTATATTATTATAGGCTTATGCTAACCCTCGTTAGAGCTGTCAAAACTTTCTCCGGTTTACATTCTTTTCCGCTCGTTGCTTCACTCGTCGCCCAATTACGGCGAGGTTTTGTTGACTTAAGTCTCGCTTCTTATGGAAGGGGTTTACCGCCGATATCAGTCTCTTTGCAGAGGGTACGCAAACAGGGGAAACACTTCTTTTCGCGTACCCTCAATTTAATTAACTATTCGCTTCAAGATAAAAGGGCATGGGCATTAAAATCTTACTATTGCCTATACCTAAATTCAGGGTTGGCAAGTTTTTAACAAAATCTTTAAAACAAGTGCTTTGAACAGGAATTCATACCTCTACTTGGAATGCTTATCGCGGCAGATTTCCGTCTCGATGTGGCTGACGGTTTTTTGACGTCACAATGTTAACTTACCAAACAACAACGTGAGAGAGGGGAGCACGCGCAGAGGGGATTTTTTCACTCGTAGGCGGGGCCAAAGCCGTCAGAGTGATCTTACCGTACGCGAAACGGCAGGATAAGCATTCCAAGTGGAGGTATGGATTCCTGTTTTAAACTAACCTTTTAAATAAAAACACAATATGTTTAAGACGTTTAAATATTAATTTTTTTCAAGGAAGATTTTACCATACACTTAGAACAGACATTTAACTCTCATTTGGGGTCAGTGATGACCCGATTTGCAGAGCTTGTCTAGCTGAGGAGGAAACTGCCTCACATGTACTCTGTAGCTGCGATTACTATGTAGCCCAGAAGTTTGAGCATTTGGGTATGCATCGGTTGGAGACGTATGACGTCTCTAACATCTCGGCCAGGCAGATTTTAAACTTTGTGTCGGCAATAGGACTTATTTAAGCCACCCAGTTTGGGGATGCACAATGGACCTTAGGTCGAAGTGTTTTGGCTTGCCACCCCACTCAATAATAATAATAATAATAATAATAGGTATGGATTCCGGTTTTAAACTAACCTTTTAAATAAAACACAATATGTTTAAAACATTTAAATATTATTTTTTTTTCAAGGAAGATTTTACCATACACTTGGAAGTTTTTTTTTAAATAATGAGGTTAATTAGACCAAAAATTCTGATTTTAAAATTTACGGGTTTTTTTGGTTATAAAACGTGTCTACCCAAGAGCAGAAGAATATTTTTTAAATGTCAGGCTTTGATTAAATTGTTTAAATTGAACAATATCGTTTTCCTGATATATCCTATTATGCTGATATAACGTAGCTGACCGCTATGACGACGTAGAGGCTAATAAATCTAATGCTAGCCCGCCTTAAAATATTACTTTCTTTAAAAATGTATCCTTCTATTGAAGTAAGTATGAAGAAGAACAAAGGTTTTTAAGTGTTTTTTAGTTCAAATTAAAAACAGTTTAAAACAACGAATTTTGTTTTAGGCAATAAAAAAGTGTTTTTGTTCTTTTGGAAAAAAACGCATATTTTGCCAACCCTGCCTAAATCCACTCTTTATCCAACTAATTCGAACTTTATTTCTTTGTGACGAATCAAAGTTTCCCCAAATTCCTATGACGTTATAAGGTTTCAATGATTAATCAATTAATTTCAGGTTTTTGCCACTAGCAGTGCTGTTATTTGACTTTTGGAATGAAAAGAAATTAAAAATGTATCAATTTTATCAGAAGTAAATAAACCGAAGTTATCAGACCAATATAGCTCTCAAACTAAGTGCATTTTCCATTTGGGATCTCCCTTTAATCGCCATTTGCAAATTTCCTTCATACCTCCACTATCGCCATCTAGCGACTAGTAGGTGATGACGTTATATCGAATGTGGATAACCACAGTTCCCTAGTGAAATTTTGGGTGAGAAATGAGAAGATAATGAAAATGCCTTTTCAAATTTTTGCACTCTCCAATAACTTTAGCTCATTTATATTTGATTTTATTTATTTGCAAGATAGTTGCTCAAAAAGGAATATGTTTGAGCATCGGTACAGAATGATATGAACAGGTACAAAATACAAAAATTAAAGCAATGATATAATTAATGTGAAGTAATTGCATTTGAATACTTAAAACAAGAGCCAAAAAATTTTATGTTAAATTTAAATTAAAACAGAATTGCAATTAGAGATTAGAGGTCCCCGAGTGTTTGTCAAGTAAATAACTGGAAGTTTGGTTCCGAAAGGCATTTCTATTAGTGTGTGTCAGAATTTATAGCCCGGTGTACCTAGTAACAGAGACAATACCACCGGAGGTCTATCATCATAGTGCCCTACGCCAGCGTCCACAAGCCCGGACAGGTGACAAATCCAGCATGGGTAGTAGTACCCTACTACTGATGGTCGCACCTTTGACGCAAGCCACTCAACCCAGCAGAAGGTGCAGCAATGGGTGGACCAGTCCCCATTTCGCACACAGCAGTGGGATTAATAGTGGATGTTATAAATCCAGCCGACACCCTACCTACGTAGGTAAAGAGTCATACCTTTTGGAGAGTGCTCCTAAAGGGGAACGACTGTCACACAGCGGTCCACATAACCCGGCACAGCTGGCACCGGAGATCCCGGTGTGCTCCAAAAGGCCGGGAAACAGGACCACTGCGCCTCATACGGAGACCCGCCGCCCCACAGCAGGCTACCCAATCCGCCGAGGTGGCCAGTTTGACCGGACCCTCTCCGTTAGCCTGAGCCGAAGCTCGGTTTCCAGCCCAAACTTGACCGAAGTTGAAGCGGGAGATAGGACCATCTGATCAGAGCTAACATCTCCCAGTGCGCCACCACCCTTATGGGTTGCAAGAGCTGGACCCCGAATCCCCGGTAAAGCCACCAGTTATTGCACACTCTAACCCATATAGGGCCAGGCATTTCTATTAGACACTGTGCCAAGATCCGATGGTAATTAATTTCACGTCATAGGCAAAATAGTTGAGACGGCAGTTTATTTAATTTAAGGGAAACTCCAAGGGCTTGGGAATAAATCACAGAAACAAATGGCGCAAAATTGCGGGAGAAGAAGGTTTGAAATAATTAACAATTTTTCTAATTCGATTGTCGAAAAGTTTCTTCGAACTTAAAAATGGGCATCAAAAATTTAATTTTTCCTAGTCGGCCTCAATGTTTCAACTTCACAAACTTTTTTGGGAGCTCCCCCCCCCCCCTCCACCATATCACTCAATGGGACGCCCCTGACCAGTGCTTATGGCTTAAGCGCCACCAGTTTTGAAATCCTGGTGACGCCACTGAATTATTTTCTTGGTCACTTTATGAACACGACTGGAAAACTTAACCCCGGATCAACCATGACGCCCAAATGTTAAGTTAAAAAAGCCAAACAAAATTGAAGAAAGTAAAATAACAATTAACTCGTACCAATAGGTCCCGAACACCTATTGGTACGAGTCATTTGTAAGTATTTTCATTCCTTGAAATAGTTTTAGAGTTTAACTTTTTATCCTTTTTCATTATGGACTAATCTACTTATTCGCGTATTTATCATGATGACCAAATCCCGCTCAGGGAGAGCGGGTTTGATAGTAGAACCAGATAGAGTATAATCAAAGTTTGGCTTATTTTTGCCTCAATGTAAAACCGAACATTTTTCAGCATTGAAAGTGAGACCTTTTGAAGTTGCCCATGCAACAACAGCATTGAGGTCTGACTGTAACTTTTGACAGTCAAGTACATTTTGGTATCAAGTTATCAACAGCAAATATAGCTACAAAGCATTGACGTACAGAAAACTGTAGGGAATTTATGACAACATTAAACAATAACAGTCCAAAGACTGAACCCTGAAGGACACCGCAATGCGCATTAGACCAATTAGATGTGTCCTCAACACACGTTGTTGGCGGACAGAGAGACCGTTAGTCAACCACGCTATCGTGTCACCAGAAACGCCAGTATCTCGAAGGGCTAAGAGAATGACAGCGCGTGGAAGCGAATCAAAGGCCTTAGCAAAGTCAATGAAACTGACATCGACAAGGACAAATGATTTGTAGCTGACATAGGGTTGGTGAGGCAAGAACATTTAGCCGAAAAACCATGCTGAGCCCTTGTGAACAAATCAGTGGAAGGCAGGAAGCCATTCAACTGGTCATGTACAAGATATTTGGGTCCTTGATTGGTAACACTAATGGGACGAAAATTGGGAGCCTTTTCTGTGGATACGGGTAAGATTCGCTGTAGTCCAAGACTGGCTTAAAACACACATTTGAAAATAGAGGGATATAAGTAACTTGTTGAGGTTAACAGTAATAGTAAGTGTAGGGAGCTGTAGGCTCGCGTGGCAAGAAGGGCTTGCCACCACCCTCCTACGCATTGTAGCCCGGCCACCTGTTTAAAGGCAGTATAAGTCACTTGATGAAATTAGGCCTAAGGTGGTGCCTTGAATAATATTATTATTATTATTATTATACAGGGGGACAACAAGGGATTGTTCACAATTACACAACACATGGGCGTAACAGCCGAGGATAAATCGTCCTTAAAGACGTTGGCTGCCTCTAAGGCACCAGACGATAAGAAACCATAAAATTTCAGTCAGTTTATATCTATAGTTGTCCGAAACTTGTGAATATGAGAGTAAAAATATTTGGGGTTACTGGAGATAAGACAAGTAAGGTTATTTTCATACTTACTAAAATAACTCGGAAACTATGACTGAGGTTATTTTAACTTAACTCTGGTTTGTAAGGTTAAATAAAAAGTCGTTCTTAAAAAATAATGAAAGTTTAATAGGTAATGGTTAATTTTATGGGAGCGCTTATTTTGTCGAACTTGGTTCTCTACGAAGTCTTACTACTATACTACAGTTTTTCTCCAAAAATCTCCTTCTTCAATTTCGAGCGTCTTCTCAGGCCCACCTGTAATTTTACCCTCCAGGTCTACTTCCCAAATTTTCCACTCTTATTGTTCGGGTCCGGGTAACGGGCTTTTCTTGGAATCGGGACTCTGCTAGAAAACGTATGCCTTCCTTCAACTCGTGTTTGGGGTTTTTACACAAACGCTTGCTTCCGAACCAAATTCGACACGGTTACAACAAACAAAAAAACACTTGTTACAACACTTACATCCAGTGGTGTAGTCGGGCCAGGGCGGGGCAGGGCGTCGCGCCGGTGCTTTTTTCAAAGGCAGGGCGCCGCCCCGGCTTGGTTTTTCCATTTTGCCAGGGCGGGCCCTGCCTCTTTTTTTCAACTTGCCTGGGCGCGCCTTGCTTCTATTTCGTATATCATTTTTCTGGAATAAAGGGTGTGTGAATTTATGATAAATTTTGCCCGTAGAAAAATACAATAACAATTTCAAATCGTTACCTCGGCACGGCTAAAATTGAAGTTGGACGTACTTTTATAGCGGCCGGTACAGCCAACTTCGAGTTCGCGCGTAATCGAAGTTGGCTGTACCCAGGTAAAGCCCCGGTTCTTTTTATTTTAGGACGACACCACTGCTTACATCTCAAGTTACGTTCGATAATAGACGGTGCAAGACGATGCCAGGCTTGGCACCTCAACTGATGGTCGAGCGCCGAGAGAAAGTGGTCGGGTGAGGTGGTAAGTTAAGTGGCACAAAATAAGAAATATCACCACGTATAGTACCGCTAGGAAAGAGTCCTAAGAGTTGTCAACATAGAGACCGTTTAACACGAGGGTCCAGTCTATTTTGAACAGGAAGTCATTAAATAAAACATAATCAGCTTTAACGAAATCGGGCTTGGGCTGCGATATAGGTGAATCACAACTTTATTTAACACCAAAACTTATAACTGCATGGTTACTTTCTATCGCCTTATGCAAAATTGAAACGGGTGCGACTTTCCCGCGCGAAATTAGTGAACGAAAATTCGTTCAAAGAAGATTCTAGTAAACAATTCACCGAGTAAACACGGAAAAAACGCCTATCGTATCGAGTGCAGATTTGTATGAGTGAGTAATGCGAATTTGAAATTAAATTATTGTCATTGTATTTTATTCGCGTAGGTGTATCGTTCCAATAATTTTATACGGAGTCAATCCCCGATCCCCTTTGTATTAAATGACACACGCAATATTTTCTTGGATAATTATTGTAATTTACCAGTACGTTTTAATTGTGGCGCTCTTTTTCAATTTCGACGCGTAATGAGGCGGAAAAGAATCCCCGCAGCGTTTGATCTTCATTTTGTGGAATGACTTGTTGGGCTTTTGTGCCAACTCTGGGAGAGCAATATGTGGCAGACAAATCCCATTTGGCTTCATTAGTTGCGGGTTTTCTAAGAAAGCATTTTTTGTCCTGCGGGGCTTAAGTTTAACATTTGAATGCGTAAAGTTGCGTTCGTTATTATTAATAATGGTACCGGTTAAGTCATTATTTACTTTTTTAAATACCCATGAAGTCCATATGACTGTAGGGGTCTCCAACCGTTTATTATGATTTCTATTGGCGACCGAAACGAGACTAGGTAGCGTAAGGGAGCTAGCTTGTCCGAGGTAGCGCCTATGATCTAGCGTATGCTACAGACAAATTAGAAAGGCATAAGAATGTTTTTTCTTAAATAAACTTATCAAAATATAAGCAAACGATTCAAATATTATATTAAAATTCCAATATCATTATATATAGTCAAATTATGAATAACGATGAGGAAAAACTAGGTTTCAATGGCGAACCAAAGGGGGCGTAGCGATAGTTTTCGGTCGCGAATTGACTACGAACGAGGTAGTGATTTCGAATCTATGGTACGAGGTTTATATTATCTACAGACAAATGAAAAAGTCACAAGAACGTTTTTTCTTAAATAAACTTATCAAAATATAATTTATTTACCAAAAACGATGAGGAATAACTAAAAGCATCTGTTTTAGCCGCTACCTATCTAGGTTTCAATGGCGAACTAAAGGGGGCGTAGCCATAGATTTCGGTCGCGAATTGCGATGATGGCCCATCCCCAACTAATTTTAGTTTTAAAAACACGGCTTCGTTTCGATTACCAATGGAATAATCAAGCGCCGTCTGCTTATTGCTTACAGGACCTCTACCTCGACCACGCCACTACCCACGAGTATTTTGTTCTTAGAGCCCCAACAATAATTAAATATACTCTCTGCTACAATCTTCTGAAAACGGCCGTTTTTTGTGAAACCGGTATCAAGCGCATTCAAGAGGTTAATAAATAAAGCCCACAGGAGTAGCGAACGGGCAGGGAGTTCCGTTTCAACAGTGACATTTTTAATGTCCACTGAAGCAGACTTGTAAATAGCGGCAGTCCGCGCGTCAAAAACCCCTGAAAAAAATCACGGGACTCCTAAAAAAACGTCTTTAGAAGGGGGTAAAGAGTCCACGGGACTCCCTCAAATTATATCGTTAGCTGTGTAAAAAGAGAGAAAATTTCGAGAATTAAATAAAAAGTAGAATTATTTTTCTCTTTGAGGCATCTGTATAGTGTATACTGACCGCCACTATTTCAGCTCTCCGAATATTAGTCGGACTCCCCACGGAGCTAGAGCTCCCCTATCTACTTATCTGTGAGGCCTATAGAAATTTACAATGACCAATGAAAAATTTAGAAAACTTGGGCCTACCAGGGAAAAACCTCTTTTAACTTAAACAGATGTGGCCCGTGGGGGGAATAATTTCGGGCCGGTCCTAGGGCAAGGCGAGCGAGGCGACTACCTAGTGCTACTAGCAGTGCTTTCCGGGGGCCCCGCTTTCAATGTAAAACTATTTTTGGGCCCCTATTTCATATCTTGCGGCCTAGGGTCCTGCACAGCGTAACAGCGGGCCTGAGTATGGAAATTATTAGTCCATAATTAATAGTCTTGCTCTGTATTCCATTAGGCACAGTTATTGTAACAGTGCCATTGAAGCCCAAAATTTTGCTTTATTAAAATGAATAAAGGTAGAAAGAAAATTAAGCTCTATGGGTAGGAATGAAGACTTTAATGGTTAAATTAATTGTGATAATATTTACGAGCATTTTAATTTACCCGATCACGATTATATATGAAAATATGTAAACTTTGATGCTGTAGTTCGATTACTGACTGTCTCTTTTATAATTATCAGAAAATTTTTATTGGCTTTGCCTGGTTAGGTGCCATTTATTTTCGAATATAATATGAAGGAATAAAGAGAGATTAAAGAACATATAAATTTAAACGAGGGGGGGGACGAAGAAAGAGGGAAGAGTCCTGGACTCGTCGAAGAAAAAGATCGGTGGAGGGGTCCTGGTCCAGTGGACTCTCTTAAAAATATACACTATTTACCAGTCTGCACTGAAGCCGCTTCGTCGGAGTCGGGGTTACTATCTCCTCGCGCCATCTCTACGCGGTGAAGGCAACTATATTCTTATTTTGTCTTAGTTATCTCCGTCGTATATAGATGGAGCCAAGATCGATTATTAATATATTAATTTCATCCAGGGGCGCGTCAAAATTCTAAGAATTCTTCCCTTGATAGTGAGAATCAAAATTTTGACGGTCCTTCTCACAGGAGGTGACGTAATCTCTTCTCACTTGGTCAAAAAGGTAGGTTAATATAAATAAAAATGGCAGCTAATATTCTAATCAGTTAATAACTTGATGCTGAAGAAAATAAACATGATATTTTTGTGGACGAAAATGAATTTCAGAGAAAACCGAATGTTAAGTTAATTTATAATGAAATATTTCCTTTTAAATTATAAATAAAATGTTTTCTTCCTTCATATATTGCCGTGAAATCGTTTAAAAATAATATTTATTGTCAAAGGCTTAGATTTCAACGTTCATGGCATTGTCGTAAGCCGCCATCTTTAGAAGAATCTTTTTACTTTTGAGGCTTTTTAGCGAGATCTCACAGGGAGAAAATTCTAACTCTTTCTTAGAATTTTGGCGCGCCCCATGAATATAGAACTTTTTCTACCATCTGGGGCTAGGATGGGCGGTGCCTTTCTACCATTTACGTAATCGTTTAAGCCAATCAGGAGAAAGGCCTTTGTCAGAGTGGCCAGATGGGGATTTCCCGCCTGATTAGGCTCATTTTCAAAGCGCTTTGTGGGGACAAGAAGCTTGGGCGAGAGGCGGATTTTTGGGCTTGTTTTTGTGGTTTCCACGAAATGTGTAAACTGAGGGAAAAATTTAATGAAAACGATGCGATAGCGGCATCGCGGAAGTCCAGGGGCAAAGTTGATGCGTTACTACCCTAATATTATACCACAAATCTGCTAAAAACCTAAATTATACTTGTTTTGGTTTGTTGTTGTTTATATATAGTAACTAGCCGAGAAGCCCGCCTTACAGGCGGGCCCTCAGCTAGTTGTGTGTTTCGAGGCACTGGACCCCAGTACGCCCCTTAACCCCTTTTTCCCATGGGATAATTTCTGTGCCACCCTTTACCCCATAGTTGAACCACCGCAGTAAGGCACCCTACCCCTTTTACCCATGCGATAATTTCCGTGGCACCCTTTTCCCCATAGTCGAACAACCGCAGTAAGACCCACTCCCTTTTTTCCCATGCGATAATTTCCATGGTACCCTTAACCCCATAGTCGACCTCCCCCCGTAAGGCCCCCTCCCTCTTTTCCCATGCGATAATTTCCATGGTACCCTTTTCCCCAAATTAGAACCACCCCAGTAAGGCCCTACCTCCCCTTTTTCCCCATGTTATAATTACCGTGGTACCCACCTCCCCCTTTTCCCCATGTTATAATTACCGTGGTACCCACCTCCCCCTTTTCCCCATGTGATAATTACCGGGGTACCCACCTCCCCCTTTTCCCCATGTTATAATTACCGTGGTACCCACCTCCCCCTTTTCCCCATGTGATAATTACCGGGGTACCCACCTCCCCCTTTTCCCCATGTTATAATTACCGTGGTACCCACCTCCCCCTTTTCCCCATGTGATAATTACCGTTCCTCCCCTTTTTTCTCATGTTATAATTACCGTGGTACCCTTTTCCCCATAGTAGAACCAGTAAGGCCCTTCCTCCCCCTTTTGCCATGTGGCAATTACCGGGGTTACCCTCCCCCTTTTGCCCATGTGATAATTACCGTGGTAACCACCTCCCCCTTTTCCCCATGTTATAATTACCGTGGTACCCACCTCCCCCTTTTCCCCATGTGATAATTACCGGGGTACCCACCTCCCCCTTTTCCCCATGTTATAATTACCGTGGTACCCACCTCCCCCTTTTCCCCATGTTATAATTACCGGGGTACCCACCTCCCCCTTTTCCCCATGTGATAATTACCGTTCCTCCCCTTTTTTCTCATGTTATAATTACCGTGGTACCCTTTTCCCCATAGTAGAACCAGTAAGGCCCTTCCTCCCCCTTTTGCCATGTGGGAATTACCGGGGTTACCCTCCCCCTTTTGCCCATGTGATAATTACCGTGGTACCCCTTCTCCGCTTTACCCATGTGATAATTACCGTGGTATCCTCTCAGCCTTTTCTCCATGCGAGAATTTCCGTAGTACTCTCCTCCCCCTTTCCAATGCGAGAATATCCGTGGTACCCTTTTCCTCGCAAAAATAACTCAAACTGGCAGTCGTACCAAACCCCCCTGTACCCCTTTAAACCCCCTGTATCCAATGGCTGATGCATAAAGGCCACGGGAGTAACGTACGCCGAGAGAGCCACGGGACTTTCAAATCGGAACGACCCCGAAACCCCCCACCGTTACCGAAACCAAAAGTAAATAGGGGGAGAAAGTCTATCACTGCCTTCAGATTTTACCTTCCACCCTTGACACCCTTTTTAAAGAGCTAGTGATCACGTGATATTTCTAAACAATTAGGATAGCCCATTACGCGCGAAGTAGTGCATTTGTGGTATTCCGGTCCGCGCTCAAGATGTAAATTTTGAATTTTATTCCCTGGCAACCATGTCACCGCCTCGCGATTTCAAATAGTCTCTCTGTCAAATGCTGACCATTATTTCCTTCGATAACGGTTGATTTTAATTAATAATTACTATATCAATTGTAAAATAAACAATAAAAGCTCGTAGCTATATCTATTATTTCAGTTAAACTTGCAAATTGTTAGGCCTTAACATCCTAGATATACCAATTAGTCCCGATCTCCGCTCTTAGATGGCGCCACGCTCTCCACGATTTAAGTGAGCGTTTTTCTACTTACGGTTTATTTCTTTTCAAAAGTCGTGTTATTATTTTTAAAATGTCGCATTTTAGTTTCTATCATATATCAACTTTATTTAGGAACTAAATTAACCAAATTATCGAAAGCAAAAGCTCGAAATAGATAGTCGAACCACCTCAGTAACGAAGCGGAAGGCAGTCTCGGTTACTCTCTGTTCCGCGGGTCGTTTTTTTTTCGCCGGCCCGCCTTCGCCTTCCTTACTGACTAACCAAAAGCTCGAACGACGACGACGACGACGACGAAGTGGTTTTTATAATATAGATTATTTGACAGAAAATTCGCGCTTCTATAAAAATTTCCACTCTATTTTGTGAAAATTTGGCTATAAAATGGCCCAGAATTTGGACTATTTTTCTAAAAAAAAAACATTTTTGACGGTGGTCACTTTTTGGGCTAGTTTATATTTCCAATTGGGCTGTGGGGCGCCCTTTAGAGAAAATTACTTTTAATTCTTAGAAAAATACCTCTAAATGTACCGCTACAAAATCAGTTAATAACCATAAATAAAGATATTTGCTGTTAATATTTTTTACCTATTTTCGTTCAATCCAAAATTGGCGAAATTAATTTCGCCTTAAGCCTTGCTTAAAAATAATTTTTGAGTGACGGCACGTGAGCAACGTCATAATAACGAAGCCCCTACCATCAGAACGACTTAGGCCAAACTACCTAAAAGCCGTTCGATATTCATGGTTGAAATGAATATATTCATGGTTTAAGAGTAGACCAAGCGCTCCTACTAATTAGTATATGCACCTCAATCTGACTATTCAGAGGCAGAGGGAATTTGAATGTAAGCTTCACGAGTAAAATTACTTGATCCGTGCGGGAGCTGGAGCCATCTAGCGGCCATCACCAAAAGTACACTCTTGGAAATTAATAGTAGCGATCGGGTGGCGATTTTGTTTTCACCTCGCGCGATCTTTGTTGGAAAGAAGCAACTATAAAACTATAATAAAATGAAATAAACTATGGATCTAATTTTTCCGGCGGAAAGTGGGTAAACGCCATTGACTACGCGTGACGCAGCTATTTCGAATCTACTGTACGAGATTTACATTATCTTTGGCTCTATGAAAAAAGGTAGTTGAGAACTTGAGAGCCGTTTCGTAGCAGCTTTTTTATTGCTTTGAAATGCATAGTAAACTTATAAAAACGAGCTGCACCTTGGCACTCCATGATTGTGGAAGCAGTTATTCAAATATGTTATTAGCTGCATGGACCTAATTTGACAACTAATTATAGTTCTTGTCACGAAGTAACGTGGCGTTCTGGTTCTTACGTCACAGTCTCTTACTTTTACAATCTACGAACCCGCGCTACAGTCGCCAGGGGCGAGTCAAAATTCTAAGAAGGAATTCTTCTCTTGAGAAGAGTTCTTCGTGAGAATTTTTCTCCCTGTGAGATCTCGCTAAAAAGCCTCAAAAGTAAAAAGATTCTTCTAAAGATGGCGGCTTACGACAATGCCATGAACGTTGAAATCTAAGCCTTTGACAATAAATATTATTTTTACACTATTTCACGGCAATATATGAAGGAAGAAAACATTTATAATTTAAAAGGAAATATTTCATCGAAAATTAACTTAACATTCGGTTTTCTCTTAAATTAATTTTCATCTACCAAAATATCATGTTTATTTTCTTCAGCATCAAGTTATTAACTGATTAGAATATTAGCTGCCATTTTTATTTATAATAACCTACCTTTTTGACCAAGTGAGAAGAGATTACGTCACCTCCTGTGAGAAGGACCGTCAAACTATTGTGAAGTGAGAATTCTCATTATCAATGGAAGAATTCTTAGAATTATGACGCGCCCCAAAGGAATATAGATTTTTATAGCTCGCGTGGAAATCGCGCGTGCGAAGAATATACTGATAAAGTTGTGTCTTGTGACGTAAGAGCAACATATTATTTTATAGAAACAACTATTAGTGTTTGGCCAAATAAACGTTTTTCGTGGTTTTGTTCGCGTTCGTTCGCCTCCAAAGGTCTATTGGTAGATTCCTAAGACTATCAAAGCCCCCCTAAGTTTCAAACGAGTTTAACGTTAGGCTAATGCCGGGCCAAACTGGCTACACGAATCCACCTGGAGTTGAAAAACCGAAACTTATGCACAAACCCCCCAATGCCTACTACCGGGGTGAGGGGGATTGGCAGTATTTACTCTTTTTCTCCGCCAGGTAGCGTAGATCCTAATTTTGATCTCCCGCGCTCAGTGGCGCCGCTACAGTCAGGCTGGCATAGGCTGTAGCCTATGTTGAGAATTCGAGGGGCCTCAAAAAACACAAAAAATGCTTCAAAATATCGAAAAGGGAGGCCTAAAAATATCCAATACTATCCTCAAAATACCCAAAAAAAAGGTTCGAAAATACCCAAAAAGAACGCATCGAAATACCCCCCAAAAAGAAAGCTTGAAAATACCCAAAAACAATTCCTGAAAATACTCAAAAAGCCTCTAAATACCCAAATAATGCCTCAATGTACCCAAAAATGAGGCCTCAAACTACCCATAAAACCCCCAAAAAAGAGGCTTCAAAAAGACATGGGGGGCCTCCAATTTCCAAGCCTATGTGGGAATAAATCTTAGCGGCGCCACTGCCCGCGCTTGTCTACTACTGAAAACATGGGCCCTAATGCCCAATTCAAACTTAGGGGGCCCTAGTCTTATGGTAGATTATGTACAAGAATTTAAAAAAATATGCAAATTAATCGATAGTGAAGGTATATATCAAAGGAAAACTGTTATAGGCTTCTTGCGTAATTTAAATTTTGGTCATAAGTATCGCCGCCTACCGACCGAGTTTTAAATTTAAATATAGGAAAGCTGCCTACTCGTTAAAATTTCTCTCTGCGCAACAGCTGAAAGTCCACCGAAATTCAAAAGTCATCTGCTATTTCTTCACATATTTAGTTGATGGATATTAAGGCAGATGGAGCACGGTGGATGGAGCTACATTTGCTAAGCTCAAAGCCTATTCGCGACCAGGGTTGGACATAAGGCACTAGTCAGTGGCGGCGCCAGGATATTACTATGGGTAGGCTACTTAATTCTTTAATTCCCCCCCCCCCCTTTACATACACTAACTAAACAAAACTGTGACAAAACCGGTTTATTTTTAATAATTTACAAAAGAAGACTGTTTAGATGTACTCGGAAGTTATTTTTTTTTAGTCGATGAGCATAACAATGCACATATGGGCAACATCCTCCAACGGCATTCTCCATTTTCACTTACAATTGTTGCAAAAACACTTGCCAGTTGCCACGCTTTATTTTATCTTTATTTGGAAATTGGGAAAACCGCGTAATTTATAATCTGTCTAACGATGCAACACTTTTTGAAGTAGCTAGTTTAGCAACTACAACGAATCAAGGCTGCGTTCGAAAAAATATTAGAAATCACTGTTCAGTGTTCGCAACTTAAAAACTGCAGGCTTTTAATTCGGATTTTGATAATTCTAGTTTCGCAAATCATTTTAGGGGCCAAAAGCTAGTTACGGGGTCATAAGTTCAAAATCAAATTTATTCAAGAAATATACTTGGATTAATAATCATTAAATTAACCTCAGACCCTCATTAAAGTAACAAAGGCCTTGGCAAAAAAATAGTTAATATATGAACTTTACTAAAATAAATCGTTAAATATAATAAAATAAAAACTTACTTTTTATCTTATCTTAATAAATTATATTTAAAATCCTCTAAACAATCGTATTTCTTTATTAAAGCTGCACATCTGTGTCATTGGATTTCATACAAAACGTAAACCAACTGGTCGACAAATAAACAAGTGAAAAATAAGCTTTCTTCCGGCCGACAGATGGCGCTGGCGTCAACGAAAAAACTGGTCGCAGCGATGTATAGGTAGTTTCATATCTCTTTATTGTCAGTAATTCTCTGATTGAAACTTAGATAGGTACCGGCTAAAGCAGACGCTAATAGCTTCTCCTCATCCAAATTTCACTTTATAAATAATGATAATAAATAATATAATTTTTGCATCGTGTTCTTATATTTTGATAAGTTTATTTAAGAAAGAACGTTCTTATAACTTTTTAATTTATCATAGGTGCTATCTCGGAAAAGCTAGCGCCGTTACGCCACCTAGACTCGTTTCAGGTGCGAATCTTAAAATATTAGCGCCGTACTTACAATGGTAATCAACTATAGATTAAAGGTTTTATTTAGAACCGTACATAAACGGCATCACCAAAAAAATTATTTTAGGAGCACAGTTGACGAGACACGAAAATCTATGATCTCTCGTGGAGCACGTGGCGCCATCTAAGCTCACTGGCCATAATATTTCGAAAATGAATGCTGAGAAAATGCTCGTTTAACTATAAATTTGGCACTAATATTGAAATCGTTAAATTAAAACGCATATTAATTAAAATGAACCATAATAGACGTGAAAAAAATTAACATTTTTCCGACACTCGGTTTTGGAAGTATGGTAGCGAATCGCCTAGACACTAGGGGGCTCTGTGTCCACCGCCGCCGGTGTTCGCACGATTTCTCGCGGTACGTTAGCGGTACAAAGACACATGATACGTTAATCAATTGCCCTCGCCGGCATTGTTAACATTTGTGAGATCGGGCCCCCGGCAGTGGGGCATTTGCCCATTTTAGTGATTTTAGATTAGTGATCAAGACCGACTTGGTTGTAAATTATATTTTTAGTTAGTACTGATCATTTCTGAACTACGTTTTCGGTTGCATTAGAAATTTTAATTTGAAGTGAGATTTCTGGCCAATTGGCAGGACCGCCCAACCCGCGAACACACTATTGTCATATTTGAATTTCGTGCAACTTGGTACAGGCGCCATCTAAATCGTTCGCGTTTCGCTACATTATTTCCAAAACCAGGTAACTCGAAAAAATATTTTTCGATAAAATTCCTGTTGCTTTTGTTAATGTACAAGATGATTGGAAATTTGTTCAAATTTAAATTTAATATTTAAAATATAGTTAATACATCGGGGAAATTGTGTGTCCGTGACAACTTGTTCATCTTAAATTTAACTCACCCTTATGTAGCGCCTATGATCTAGCGTCTGCTATAATCCAATTAAAGAAAATGACAAAATCTGGGTGTCATATTTTTATCGTGTTACCCGAGGGCTACCATGGAAAGAACGGCAAATAATGTAAAATTATAATTAAATGAAAACATGAACCTTTTCTTGGTTCTAGTTTATCCATTCTAACCTTGTGATACACGTAGCTGCGTACGGTAAGAAGTCCTTACGATAATGGCTGCCAAACGCTAATTTTAGTATTGGCTCATCGTCATCGTTAGGTGAACCATGCCTGAACGTTAAACACAACACGGACACTATTACAGAATTGAGTAAATTTCATCCTATTTGTCCAATATCTGGTAAAATTGTATCGCGCTGAACAGAGAATCGATTTAAACAAAGATAATGTAGCTAACTCACGGTCAGTAATTATTAGTCTATTAGTTTTCTTTATTCGAGTTCTGTTATTTTCTTGTTCGACGACTTAAGCGGCTGTTATGTTACATATGATATTGGATACCGTTTAAAATCAGATCGCTGGGTGAGAAGAATGTAAAAGAAACAGATCTGACTAACTGATTATCTTTACGTATCTGAAAATTACGACCCGAATAACCTGATCAGGTTACAAATGGAAGCACTACTTGAAGCACACTGTTTTGAAAATAAAAAAATCCGTGCGAGGTACGGTCAGCCAATAAATACAGAATCACACAATACGAGAATTGATTTACATCAAAAATTATTATTGTTTGAACTAGTGTTGTAAGTCGGAAAATGACCGAAATGTTTTTTTGAAAATAAAGAAAAGCATATAATTATAGAACAAATTTCGAAAACGTTTTGGTCAAATTTTTCCGATTCTATAATTTTTGAAAAACAAAAAAAGTTTAAAATAAACTTTTTTATTTTCCCATTATATAACATTTTGGATAAATTTTGCCCATTTTGATCAAATTTATCAAAGTACATTATGATTTGATCAAATATATAATATAAATATAATATAATATAATATATAAATTGATAAATATTTTTACCAAAGTAATTATTCAAATTTTATAAATTTATTATCAATTTTGATTGATAAAAATAAAATCCAAATTGATTGGGTTTAACCTATTTTATCAATTTTTTAAATTAAAATTGTTTTAAAATTAGATGTTTGTTCGACAATTATATCATTTTCTTCATTTTCTATTTTAAATTTTTTCTAAGTTCTAACCATATCAACCTTTTTGATCAATTTTAATCAAAATACAATTTTTTTTTCAAATTTTATAATTTTTATAAACATATTATTTTATTTACAAAAAGTTTAGAACATTTAGCCAATTACAATCATTTTTATTCATTATCTCTTATATTTTTCAATTTAATTCATTCTGATTTATTTTAACTCATTTTGATCACATTGATAAAAATATGTCAAGATATACCTATAATTGAAAATAAACTGCAAAAAATAGACGACCTAGAAAAATCGCTTCAGTTTTGCGCCGATAAAATTGACGATTTTAGTCAGAAAATTGCCATAATGAATAATAGTTTAAGAGACATAAAACAAGAAAATAATGACCTAAAAATTAAATATAAAGATCTAGAAGTAAAAGTGCAAAATCACGAAATAACCATTAATTAAATTAAACAAGATGGTCTACTCCGTAATCTAGAAATTGTAGGCATCGAAAAAACTCAGTATGTACCATTACAAACTATTTTAGAAACATTAGCAAAGATTATAGGCTTGGCGTATGATATTAACGAAATTAGTGATGTTTATCGAATGCCAGTAGTAAATAAGCAAATATCAATTATCAGAGTTGTATTCGTCACTAAAAAACACAGAGATAAATAAATTGATAAAATTCTAAAAAATAATAAAATTTATATAAACGAGCAATTAACCCCTCTAAATAAAAAAGTAGTATATGAAACAAAACAATTAGCTAATCTAAAAAAATACAAATATGTCTGGGTGAGTGACGGAAAAATTTTCCTAAGAAAAGACGATAATTTTGGGGTGATTAAAATTAAGACACTCGATGACCTTAAGACTATAAAATAATATCTATCCTACATTACCAAAATATTTTTTTTTTTTACTATTTCTATGTTAAACAACAATATTGATTTTTTGGATAATTCTTGTTTGGAAATTTCTAACACAGATTTTTTATATACATATAATTCTCAGCCAGATTCAGTTAACATATATCACCTAAATATTAATAGTATTAGAATGCATTACGACGAAATTATATTATTCCTCGAATCACTGAAAGTATCCCTGGATGTAATTATTCTTACAGAAACGTTTAATATTGAAGATATCAACGATTTTGATATAAGTGGATATAAAGCCATTTGTTCTGAAACGCTTAAAAATCGAAATGACGGAATAATAATATATGTTAAAAATGATTTATTTTTTACTGAAAATAGCGTTAAATTTGCTAGTGTCACGATTAAAATGGTCGATATACAATTCCCTAATAACATGTCTCCTGCTAATAATGTAATCTATAGAATTGTCGCTTGTTATAGGTCGCCAAGTACTAACGTAGCTGATTTTATAAATGAAATGCAATTACTTATGCCTCCGATATTTCGTTTTCCTAACGTAATTTGGTTAGGAGATATTAACATTGATATCTTAAATCTTAATAAACCAACCTCTACAGAATATTTAAATTTACTCGGCGAACATGGTTTTTTTCCTGTATCAATAACCACACACGAATCACGCAAACAACCAAAACATGTATTGACCACATATTTGTAAAAACGGTAACTGACACTAAAATATCATCACTAATAGATAAAATAAATATAACGGATCATTATGGGACGGCTATTAATATCCCCAACTAAGACTGAAAACCTCTGTACAAGATAACGAATTATCTACCTATAAATATGTTTTGGACATTGGACCCTTAATATCGGCTGTTAAAATTGAAAACTGGTCTTCAGTAATTAAAGAAGAAGATTGCAACATTGCGACAGAATCTTTTATAGAAATTTTACAAAAACATATACGAACTGCCTCCACAAAACAAAATGTGGTGCTAAGTCACAAAAATAGAAAGTTAAAGACATGGATTACTAATGCTCTATTGAACTCTATTCGGAAACGTAATCGGCTTGCAAAACAGCTGAAAAATGAACCCTTCAACTTAAATTTGAAAACATATTATCAAGTATATCGCAATAAACTATTTAGTTTAATTTGAACTATAAAATATAATTATTTTAAAAACAAAGTGGAAAAAAGTAATCGAGACCCGAAATTAATTTGGAATACTATAAACGAGGCAACGAACAGAACTAAAAAATACAACAATATTGATAAAATAAATGACGGAACTAACGATATACTCGTTAAAAATAATCCTAAAAATGTAGCAAACCTAATTAACGATTATTTTGCCTCTGTGGGACCGACTTTAGCTCAAGATATTCTTAGTAAAAACGCCAATAATGATTTAGATAAATATATTAAGAGTATACCAAACCAAGATAAAAGTTTATTTTCACACCAGTTATAGCGAAGAACATCGAAGAATGTATTTTGAGTCTTAAAAATCTAACATCCAAAGGTCATGATGACATTAGTATTAAAACTTTAAAAAATTTTAAACATTTTATATCTCAACCTCTAGCCCATATTACTAACCTATCTCTATCATCGGGAATATTTCCTAATATCTTAAAAAAATCCATAATAGTACCTATTTTTAAATCCGGATATAAAACTAAATATGAAAACTATAGGCCGATAACTATATTGAGTAATTTATCTAAAATTATTGAAAAAATATTGAAAAACAATTGATAAAATTCCTAAATAATATTAACTTTTTTTCAAAAAACCAATATGGCTTTAGGAAAAATTTAAACACAAATAATGCAATGTTACAAGTTACAAGATATTTATATAATTCACTAGATAAAAGTAAGAAAGCTATTGGGGTTTTCTTAGACCTGAAGAAGGCATTTGATACGGTTGAAATGGTTTGAAACTTATTTAAGGAATAGAGAAATGGTTGTTAAGGTATCTAACACTTTAAGTGATCCTAGATTATTAACCTACGGAATTCCTCAAGGAACTGTACTTGGTCCTATACTATTTCTGGTATATATGAACGACGTATGTAACATCGATCTCCAGGCCTTGTAGATATCTTTCGCTGACGATACAACTATACTGTGTGAAGGCAATTCCTGGACTGAGGTATTTACCAAAGCCCAAAATAGTATATCAATTATACATAAAATATTGAATATAAACTTGTTGACACTAAACATAAATAAAACGAAATATATTTGTTTCGCAAGTACCACTGTAAATAATGTAAATTGCGAGATTTTAATTCATGATACCGATGATTGTATTACTTGTTCAAATAATTGCGTGAAATTAGAGATAGTATCTGAAATAAGATATTTAGGTATAATTATAGATTGTTACTTAAAGTGGAAAAGTCATATACATTTTCTGATTACAAAACTTAGGAGATGCCTTTACAAATTCTATTCATTGCGTAATTTTCTAACGATACACTGGTTAAAGATAGTGTATTACGCTTTAGTTCAATCAGTATTATTTTATGGAATTTTAAGTTGGGGACGCACGTATATTTCAATTGTAGAACCATTAGAAATTATGCAAAGAAAAATTATACGTATCTGCCTTAAAACTAACCCTATGGAGAATCGTCTGATATTATATACTAAATTTAGAGTTTTTTCGGTCAGACAACTTTACGCTAAGGAAATATTACTTTATGTATATAAAAATAGAAACTCGATATTATATACAAACCCTTATAATACTAGAAACGTTGAAATAGGAAATGTTACCTATGAAAGATTAAATAAAACAATAGGTCAGAAATGTATAACCTATCTGGGCCCGAAACTGTTTAACTAACTGGATAATAGCCTCAAAATATGTCACTCATTAACAATTTTTAAATCAAAGATGGGTATTTGTATTTTTCTCGCTTACGAAATACTATAGCCACACCTTTAACGCTCATTTTATTTCAACACTTGCCCAGTAGCCCCGCCAAGAATTTTCTGCACATAGGCCCAGCCTGATTTAGAGGCCCCATCTATAATGTTTATTTCAAAAATTTCCTGATTTTTAACGATTGTTTTTAAATTTTGACATGATTTCTAAAAGTTTCCCCCGCATTGGAATGACATTCGTCGATTAGATTTTTCCGAGGGGCAGGTCACTTCCATTTTGGCTGCGTCTTAATCATAGTAAAATGATTAAATCAGGGTAATCGTGATTAAATCAGGGTGATCGTCATTAAATGAGGGTAATCAAGATTAAATCAGGGTAATCAAGATTAAAAAATCTAATCTAGATTTAATCAATCTGATGTGTTTGTTCTTGTTAATTAAACACTCTCTATTGAAGCTATAAGATTTATTTCCATGATGATGATGATTTTTATATATGAAGTTTTAAGTAAGAGTACCGAACATGTCGGCAGCCGGTAGACCACTGTTTAGGTGGTCATAAAACTAGAGCTCCCTCAGCTTCCCCACCCAGTGGCGCCCCCTGGCTATTATAGTTCATAACATCACCTCTTTTTTAAATAGACTGATTATAGTGTATTTTAACTACATTAACGATTAAACATTTCAGTTCATAAATTAAGTCTTTTAATTGATTTACGTCTTCGACTGGATCTTCGTACGTGTGGTCTGTGTCTACTCGACTGAGGCTCTTTGTCGAAATCTTGTCTAATAAGTATCCTTGATCGGGCTCCTTCTGATGATGTGGCTACACTAGGAATAGAGATGCTTGTGGTAGGCTGTTGCTCTGGTCTCGAGTCTTGTCGTGGTAATAAGATAGGATTGCGACTCGGTGATCGACTTGGTGATGATTTGCTACTCCAGCTTGGAGATTCATTGTCAGGACTCAGGATTGGTGGTTGCTGATGACTCTGGATCGGTGGTTGTTGATGACTCTGGATCAGTGGTTTTAATACTGATCTGTACCCTGCATCTGGACTTGGATTCATTTTACTGGCTCCAGTTGTTGATGTCTCAGACACGGTTGGTTTTAATAACTTCTCACTCCTTAGTCTCAATTGGTTCTGATGTTTTCTAATAATACCTCTCCCAATATCAATCCCATACATCATATTTCCGATAGAGTTTTTACAGTTCCCTCTATCCAATTTTCTCCCTTACCATAGTTTTTTACAAAGACTTTTTGATTAGGATGAAACTTATAGGTAACATCACTAATTTTTACTAATGGTTTTATCGCTATTATTATTTACTAGCATTTCAATTATAGGTTTATCGATGTTGATATTCTCATTACCTCTCTCCTCTTTAAAGTTCGTTGGATGGACCATGTCAAGTTTGGTGCGGATTTCTCTTCCAAACATGATTTCCGCTGGAGATTTACCACTAATTTGCGGAGTGCGGCGATAGTTTATGAGAAATCTTGCTAGTCTTACGTCTAGAGATCCATTTGATAATTTTTTTAAACCTTCGTCAATGACATCAATGGCAGAGTTAGAAGTACCATCTATTTTTTTTTAATGATGTCTTCACGGTACGCACCACCCTTTCAGCCTGACCATTTGAAGCAGGGTGATACGGTGCAATGGTCAAATGCTTGAAGCCGTTATTCTGCGTGAAGATTTGGAACTCGTTACTTGTGAAATAAGTGGCATTATCACTCACCAGGGTCTTCATAATTCCATAACGTGCCAAATTTTGTCGTAAGAATGTGATGACTACGGCTGAACTGGTTGTTGAAGTGACTCCGATTTCCATCCATTTCGAGGTAGAGTCCACTAATATTAATAAATATTTCCCATTTACCGGTCCGGCAAAGTCTATATGGACACGAGTCCACGGTTGGATGTCCTCGGGCCACTTCAAGTACTAAGCCTTTGGCATGGTTGCATTTTGCTGACAACTTGAACATGCTCTAATTCGGTCCTCAATGTTGATGTTCAATTCTGGCCACCAAACTTTGCTCCTGGCTAATCACTTTGTTTGCACCATTCCCTGGTGTTAGAATGGTTTATACCTTTCTTATATCTAATTTCATAGCTGTGCGCTCCTCAGAGCTGGGCAAAAATCATTTGGCGAATAACGTATAAATTACTAAATAACAAAATATCTGATCATATTTATTCGTCGATTGACAGGGCTAAATATTTTAGGTATAGTTATTTGGCAATTAAACAAATATTTGGTCGTGGTCTTATTTGGTAAATAATGTAAAAAATAATATTTTCGACTATTATCTGGAAAATAATATTTTACGAATATTTCATGAACATTCATTTGGTAAATTGTTTTTTTACAAAATATTTTCAGTCATTTATTTCGCGGAATAAAAAATGGAAATATTTTCTTTAATTTAAATAACGAATAAGGATTAAGGAGACCTTTGTTCTTTTTGTTTTAGTTAATCGAGTAAACGCAAGGTTCGTAATAAAATGCTTATCGCACTATATGGAGTAAACTGTTGCGGGATATTTGACTTCTTGATAATGGCAACATTTAACGCTAATGCCACCGACAAAGCACCTCCAGTTAGAAGCTTTGGACGCAGTGGCGTAATGACAAATTTCGAGCCACCCGCAGGATATCAAAAGGCCCCTTTATATAAAAAAATGTATTTGTTATAAGGTATTAGTAGTGTCGTAGTAAATGAAATGCAATATATAATATGTCTATTTAAATTAAAAACCGCGAATTTCATTTATTAAAATTTGAAAATTAAAATATTATATTCAAAAGCTACCTTTAGATATTTTTTTACGATTTCTACCGTCGGATATTGAGTGAGATTGAATTTTAGTATTATATAAGAGGGTTAATTAAACTAAAGAAAGTTTAAATTAACAAACGACACCTGTGTATGATGTAAGATAAAAAAGAGTAAAACTACTTTAGTTACACAGGTCTGACCTGATGATGCCTCCGTATGCGATGGCGAAACTAGTCGTTCGCTCTTAGTAGCGCGTTAAAATTTTTAAAATTTTATTAAAAGTTTTTACTGTGTAACTAAAGTAGTTTTACTCTTTTTTATCTCTCTCTTTTTTATCTTAATTTTAGTATTGTTTAAAGCCTGTCTTTTGTTCGTCCCGTAACCCATTTTTCTCCATTTTTACAAGATTTTCTTGTAAAAATACTTAAAACGAAAGGGCCCCCTAGTTTGTGAAAATGAAAAGCCCCCCCCCCCCCCGTTCTCGGGGTCTGCAGGTCCTTAGTTACACCACTGTTTGGACGATGCTACGTAAATTATGCGATCGGCAGTATTAGATTAAGGTTTTTATTAATTTACTGCCCTTCCGTACTTTTTGCCTTGGGTAAATGATACCCCTAGCTACCCTGGCACCCGGGGCGGTCATTCCTCCCCCTTATTCCGCCAAGTGCTGCTACAATCCTTTTCTCGTGATCTACGAATTTCTATCTTGGAATGCCATATTATCGCGTGAAAACCAAATTCACGTATCTTCGTAAGGTTTGTGTATATAGTAAAGGTAAATGATGCTTTCAAGTAAAAATTAGTAGCATTAATTAAATAATTAATAGCTACAGTGGTGTAGCTATAGGGCCGGTGCTAGAACAGGCGAGCGTCTAGGGCCTCGCACTTAGCGACACGTTTTGTGGTCCCCACACCTAAGGGCACTTTTAGGGGTCCCCTTACTTAGCGGCACTTATTGAGGTCCGGCACTTTTTGTGGTTCCCGTACTTTGGGGCACTTATTCGGGCCCCTCATTTATTCCTTCACAAAACATGTGTGTTGTGAGTAGGGGCCTCGCTCACATGTCGCTGCCTCCCCTCCGACAGGTCTGCTGTACCTTCGCTGTGCCATTAAATAGTGACCACCATTGCTGGGTAATATTGATACTCTTTGTTAAAATAAAAATAGTGTCGAAAATTGTATTTCGTCTCTGACACCAGAATTAATTTGTCTTTGGAATTTGTATTGCATTTTCTTACAAATTGGACATGTATTCAGTTATTTTCCTTGATAATTCGTTATCTACTAAATAAAAAATAAACGGAAGCTATTTTTGACGATCTATTTGTAAACTACGCCAACCCGAAATATCTGATGACAAAATATTTCAGTCTTCTTATTTTGCAAAATACATTTATTTCAAATGATTTAAAGCAAGTGTCGGCTCTATCGTTGCCCTCTGTATTTTTGATTGGGTCTATGTAACGAAGATGGCTATGATTGCTTAGATCGCCGGGAAGGTGCTTCCATCTATTATCGACTTTCAAAAACCTATTGTCATTTATTTGAAAGTCAACGATGACGTGATTGAAACACGTGATTGCAGAAATGCCAATCCAAGCTAAGTTGACTGCGCACGTGATTACGCAAAGCCAATCAAAGGAAGGGGTACGTCGAGGCACCTACTTTTGAGGGAATAATTTGCTTGCTCAACTTGTTTCAATTTCAGCTAAACTCGACGTTAGTGACATCTCTCGCTCGCCAATGATACTAACCTTAAAATAGGAGCCGACACTTGCTTTAATAAAACAGATATTTGACTTTTTTATTTATAAACTTGTTTTATTAAAAAATATTTTTCTACATTTATTTAAAATATTTTCCTCTAAATAAATTAATTGTAACCTTATTTATGAATAACAATTGACACGAAAAAAAATTATTCGTTATTCGTCAAATGATTTTTTGCCCATCTCTGGCGCTCCTAATGTTAACCATTCTTATTTGCAATATACATCAATAGTTTACCTTCAGCTGTCGACCATTCTTTCCCCAGTCTCTTTGCAGATGACACAAAACTTATCAAAATTCTTAGTACCAACATATCTAAGATCAAGTTTTTAAGGGAAAAATCTGGAATCGCGGTCATTCATTCTAACCCTCTTGAAATTGGCAAAGAAACCTGCTTTCTAAATATGCATTTTTAGAAGGCCCAAATGTAAAAATCTTACGAACTGAAAGTTTATTTCGATTTTGGAGGCCCAATCATAGGCACCTTTTTAAAAATTTGGAGGCCCCCAAGTAGGCCTACACTTTTTCAACGTAGGCACATGCCTACTTGTGCCTATTACTGGCGGGGAGCCTGCACTTGCCCTTGATGAAGATACCGTAGAATAGCTATTTTCGACATCTGGTAGTGGACGACTCGTAGACTTCCAGTTGACGTTGTGAGTTTGTGACACATACCGCATGAAAAAGACCAATGCCGTCCAATTTCCAATATCATATAATGGCTCGCAAACCCAGGAAACCAATGACTGTATTAGGAATCGTAGATATCCAAATATCCACACCAAATGTATTAACAAGAAGCAAAAACCTTACCATCAACAAAGCACAAAGAGCCACTTGACTAAACGCAAGCTCGAATATCAATAAACGTTAAATGAACGCCTTCGCTGTATTGAAACTATATTTAAGACGATTATAAAACCCGTAAATAAATAACAAAAAACTAACAAAGTGGATCACCCACAGGGCTACAGGTTCTACCCTTTGACTCTCTTATCTCTGCTGACGTAAAAAATGTAGACTTTAAAAACCATTAATATACTCTTCACAGCATTAACAAGACTCAGTCGCCGCTTTTATGAGAGAGTGGCGTTTACCGGACCGTCCCTTTGTATACATAAATTAGTCCACGGGGCAACCAAGTAGTTTTTACTAGGGGTGTGCAAAATATTTGGTGAGACCTAATAATTCGATCGAATACCAAATCGAATAGCATGTCGTTTTGCCTGATCAACTAGTCGAATATTCGCAAAGGAAGGGAAAAGTATTTGGTATTTTCATATAGTTTAAAAACCGCGGGTCTTTTTCTAATTTGTTGAGTTTCAAGGCCTTCGAAGGAGAAAGACAACACCAGGAGAATAAATAACTCTGTGGTGAAAAAAGGGTATTTTATGTAACATTTTGAACTTATTCGAACGGTACGTCAAGAATTAATTAAATTAAATTTTTACAAAAGATACTTAAATGTACTATATTATTGCAGGTTACTGTGAAGAAACCCACATTTTTAGCCAAAGGCCCAAATGAAATTATTAAAACGTTCTGTGATTTCAATATTTTTTTTACATTTTATTGGACAAATATAAATAGTGTTGTCGTCTGATACGATTTTGAAAACTTGTAACGTCACAGCTGTAGTGTTAAAGGGGCTCCAAAGTTCGGTGCCAAAAAAAAAGAAAATTGAGCATGCCTTTCATTCCCCCCAACCCCTCACTCGGCCTTGGCAGAGGCGGGCCGAGTCAACCGTAAATTTCGCACTTTACTGACTTTACACACATTTTGCCCCCGAACTTTGGAGCCCCTTTAATAGTGGCCGCCATGACAGTTACCGTTTTTTATCAATAGGCAAATTACAATGGTGACGTCGCAGGGTTTCAGACGACAACGCTCTATACTCACGTGATTTCAATTATTTATTTTTATTTTTTTGACAAACATGCAAACTATTTGGTTATTTGAAAACCAAATACCTTGAATTATTTGATATTCGAAATACTATTTGGTATTTGATCAGTTAACTGGCTTGGATTTTTGCCCAAAAATATTCGACCAAATTATTTGACGTATTAAATATTCGATTTGGTATTTGACGTGCCTTGAAAAAACATATTTGATATTCGATTCAATCCTCTAAAAATGGTATTTGCACACCTCTAGTTTTTATTTTTTACTGTGCCTACTTCAAGTAACTTAATGCAAATCATGATTTTAAGACAAACCCAATTAAACAATTACTTCTTAAAAAGAATATTGCAAACTAAAAGTTTAGTTTTATTAATCCAAATCAGTTATAAAAAAGAACTGGTAAAAGAATGCTATTACAATGTGACCCATTTCAAATTTTTTATTACAATCATTATTCATTAAAATAATATGAAGTATGGAAAAATAACTAACATAAACTCTAGCTTTCTTACACGTATTCTGTGTAAGAACCTTTGGATAATATACACATGTATTGGTAAACCCTTTTTTTAATTAAATTAATAGACTAGACAATCACCCTTAATTGAAATAAACAGGACTACACTTTCACAACTTTTGTCACGAATGTACTATTTCAGTACCGCTGATAGGTGACTTGTTTGTTAAACAATTAAGTAAAGTTCCACTGATTTTTGGACTAAGAAGACTAGAAATGTATTAGATTGCATTTTACGTTTAGAAATCTCATTATTCACTTGTTAGTGAACATTATAAACTTAATGGTACCCTTATAAATAAATGTTTTAGAAAATTATCACCATTAGAAAAAGCTTAACTAGCAATACTAGGAAAACTAAAATTATTTATAAATTATTTAGAATCTTTCATTATACCTATAACTAAAAAAAGTTTTTAAAGGGCCTTAATAGCTTCTGAATTTTGGTTGTATTTGCACCAAATTTTGGAATGCTTGTAAAGGACCTTTAATTTTTTTATTTATTTTTGCGGTGAGCTAAATAGTTGAGTTGGCGAACTTTTATTAAGATAAGTAAGGAAAATATATATCTTTGTATATTTAAGTTATCTAATTTGCATAACTATTTGCGCAACTCATAATAACTTTTGATCTTTATGATTTTTTTTCCTCAACTGTTGTGCAAATTACCAACACCACATACAATTTTATAGTTCCGAATAAATAATCTACTGACACCGTGTGATATACTTGTCAAACGAGTCTGAAAACCCTGAGTCAATAATCCTTTGCACCTTTTTATATACTTTGTTAACAATTTTGTTGATTTGATTTAGTTGAATATGCTATTGATTGACTATCTTAGATTGCACGTCTTCTCCTAAATATAAATCTTAATATTGATTGTAGCCATCTCCATCGATGACTTGACCGTTTCATTTTTTCGGTTGCTGCTTGTTGAGCTTTTTCTTTTTTTCGAATTTCCCCGATTAGAGCGTGAAATACATCATCCACAAAGTGGCGCAGCGCGGCTGAAAAAGAAGGGGGAGCTAGGAATGAAAGCCTCTAAGTACTAGGCATGTGGCGGTTTCAGTGGCCAGTCTTAGACTCCTGAAGTAGCCACCTCTTTAGAAGCCAGAATAAGATACCTGATGTTTCGTAAAAGGGACAGTTCAATTGTCTAGCTAAGGCTTGACCTTCCTCCGTTGATACCTATTTTAAAGGGTGGCATATTGTTAACCCGCAATACCATAAGAGTACTTTGCGTCACTAGTCATATATAAGTTATTGTTTTCAAGGTCAGTTTGACTTGCCTTTCTACAATGTTCGAGGTCATACTTATTTCCAACCAAAACAATTGGAATGTTTCTAGTATGTCGAACTCTTTCAATTTGGTTCTTATACTCGGCAGCTTCTTCGAAGCTCCTACGATCCGTAATTGAATAGCAAATTATGAAACCTTCGCCGCCTCTCATATACTGATCTCTCATGGCAGTGAATTCAACCTGTCCCGCTGTGTCAAGAATATCAAGTAACGCAACTTCCCCATCAATAACCGCTTGTTGTTGATATGCATCCTCTAAGATATTTTAGAAATTAGTTAATTTATTCCTGTAAAGAGTACTTTATCTATATTACCAATTGTCGGGTCGTGATATTCCAAGAAACTATTCCAAAATTGATATTGATATTAGATTACACAAACAGTTATAATTTGTTTATTAAAAATTATTACCTATGCGTTACAAACTGAAGTGTCAATGCTAGAGAAAAAAAGTCTTAAGTTTAAAGAATTACAACATTTTTATTTTATGTGATTTACCGCTCTTTCCAACACCACCATCTCCTAGCACCACAACCTGCCAGATTAATTACATTCAGTTATGATCATTTTGGTGTATAAAGAATTAAAAGCACACAACCTTAAAAACCCGTTGACCACCTCGGTTGGTTGTTACGTTATTGAAACTTTGTTGACTGACTTGCGACGGAACTGCATCCGAGCTGCTTTCACTTGCACTTTGCATACATAACATTTTTTTACTCATAGTTATCTTGTTTAATTTAATACACTTCTAAGTTGACAGTAATAGGCACCAAGTCTTTGGGTTATCATTTCAGCTTTTAATATATGAAGGATTTTCAATGCCTTCAATATATTTTACGGTTGAATTAATTTAGAAACTACTACCTGAAATATTTTATATTTATATTATAATTTACTAAACGTCAATGTCATAGTACAAAAAACGTAAACATCGCCCTTATAAACATGACCTTCTACTGACTCTATCAATCTATATTTCAGTAGAGTTAATCCTGTGGCAGCGTCGATAAACACTGTTCAGTCACCCATGGTTTAGCAGCTAAATTGGACGTTTATGACTTTGTTACCGCTCAGTGTGTAGAATATGACCTTAAGATATTTATTGTAGTCTTGATAGACGAATAACTTTTAGCATAACCTCGATTAGTCTACGGCCAATTTCAATATATAGTTTTAGTGGGATTAAAAGTTAAAAGTGGGTGGCGGTGTTACAAAAATAGAGATTGGCTTGCTCAAAAAGCGTGGCTAGTGATCATAACCATAGAGATGGAAAACAAATAGAGGGAAGATTACCGCGTTAAGGCCATAGATATAGGAAACGTATATAAAGGTCTGGATAAAATATTTCAAAGGGAATGAATACGGAGGTGACAGCTAGCAGAGACGAGTAATTTCAGCAGGCAATCCTTATAAGGCGCTATCTATCGGTAACAAAGCTCGTGCTATCGTCGCGAGAGTCATTGTATCGACGCATTGTATCCTGCTTAAAAATTATACTAAAAGTCACCAACAGATGGTGTCTAAAGACTAGAGCCTGCGGAAAGGTCAAGCACTTAGTACTAAAATGCTAAGAGAGCTCGCGCTCTTGGTCACTTGCCTTCCTCGGTGTCTGCTAGGTGTCAATTCCGTATTTTATGTTAGGCTTAGACGCCCCGAAATTTATCTAGACCTTTATATGCATTTCTTATATCTATATCTTTGACCGGAAAAATTCATCCCCCGTCGCGCATGTATGAAAGCGGAGATGGGCAGAATTTGCAACGCCATCTATCCTTCTTTTCTTTACATCAAATGACAGTTGATTATCAAAGAGGCATAATGTATTTCATTTCACCGCGCGTCGATCTAGACTGTCTGGCCGGAACCGACCTCCATGGTATTGAATCTATCGCGATACAAATTACTACCCCAACCTTAAATACAATTGTCTGTGTATTATACCGCTTTAACAATGTCCACTATATACAAACAATTCTTAAGTAATCTCCTTAATTAATGCTC
Organism: Leiobunum rupestre; assembly: GCF_980474605.1. Lineage (NCBI taxonomy): Eukaryota > Metazoa > Arthropoda > Arachnida > Opiliones > Sclerosomatidae > Leiobunum > Leiobunum rupestre. The sequence goes on from NC_143394.1 coordinate 4,134,830, forward strand.
TTGGCTCCCACTGTGATATTAATCGGCTTGCCCTCCTTCTCCTCGGCGATTTTAATTACCCATTTATGGACTGGCTTAACTCATCTACGGCAATCGGTGCCTATACTCAAACCCAACTGTTTCTTGACAGTATTAATGAAAATTATCTCACTCAATTTGTGTTATCTCCCTCTAGAAATGGCGGTGCAATGTGTCGTGACAATATTCTAGACTTAATATTCTCATCGGACCCTGATCTTGTCTCTAATGTGAAAACCCTGCCCTCTCTAGGCTCCAGGAACGCTGACCTTGTCTCTAATGTGAAAACCCTGCCCCCTCTAGGCTCTAGTGACCATGTTATTCTTAGTTTTTCCTTTCCCCTTGCTTGTGACTCCACCATTTTTCGCCCTAAGCCCAATTTATTTAAAGATGATTACACTTCACTTAATGCGTTTTTCCCAAAAATTGACTGGTCTGCACTCGTGATATCCAGTAGTTCGTTAACAGACTCTTGGACCTCTTTTCTTTCTATTCTCCAACCCACGCTTGGCTCGCTTATCTCTATCTAAAAAACACTTAGCTACCCTTCCCGTTATCTCTCGTCACCTTGATATTTATCGGAAAGCCCGCAATGGTCATTCAAATCATTTGCGCACTCTAAGATGGTCCGACGGAAGTCTGAGGCGGCTCTGTCCAAACTCATCACCAGTAACCCCAAGTTATTTTACTCCCACATAAATAAATACCGTGTGACACGTATAAACTTTTTAAGGTCCAAAAACCTGACGGTTCCTTTACAGATACTCCTAAGGAGACTGCAAATGTTTTTAATAACTTCTTCGCCTCCGCAGTCCTAACCCATCCGTTCGTCCCTAGCCCCCCTCCCATTCCCCTACCCGTCACATTCGATAAATTTAGTTGCGAACCGTCGGATATCCTTTATCTATTAAACCAACTCAAAACTGAGAAATCCCCCGGCTCTGATACTGCCCATCCACTCCTCCTTCGCAACTGTGCTGAATCTCTCGCTTTCCCCCTTTACCTACTTATCTCTCTTTCCTTCTCGTATTGTACCCTGCCCCCTTCCTGGAAGGAGGTCAATTTGACGCATATTCACAAAAAAGATTCACGGTCTCTTCCCTCTAACTTTCGTCCTATTAGTGTTTTGAATCTCTAGCCCACGACCAGTTAAGTACTTTTTTGCACTACTCCAACTTCTTTTCCACTGCCCAACATGGCTTTCTCCCGAAACGCTCTTGCCTTACCAACCTCTTGTCCGCCACTAATCATTGGTCGAGCTGGCTGGACCAAGGCTTTAGCGTTGATTTTATTTTTCTGGACTTCGCCAAAGCCTTCGATTCCCTCCCCCACCATGCTATTCTCTCCGCCCTTCGCGATGCTGGTGTTTGTGGCGACGCTTTTGCTTGGCTCACCTCCTACCTCTCCCACCGCAAACAGCGCGTTGTTGTTCATGGCGAAGCATCTGACTGGTCCGACGTTCTATCCGGGGTCCCTCAGGGATCTATTCTTGCGCCCCTTCTCTTCAATGTTTTAATAAATTATCTCCCTGATGCTATTCAAGAGGCCTTTGCTGCACTATTTGCTGATGACAAAAAACTTTACCTTTTCATTAAAACTGCTTAGGCTACAGTCTGCTATTGTCGCCGTAGTTTCCTGGGATTCCTCTAAGGGTCTCTCTTTCAACTCTGACAAATGTTCTGTCCTACACCTTGGTAATAAAAACCCTAACCATATCTACACCATTGAAGACGTCCCCATTAAAACCACGTTATCCAAACGGGACCTTGGTGTACTGGTCGACCTTGCTCTAAAATTATCTAGCTATGTCAATAAAGTATCTAAAAAGATTCGCTCAACCAGTGGTATTATCCGACGCAACCTCCTTTTTCGTTCCCCCAAAATAATGCAAACTCTCTACAACTCCCTTATTCTTCCCCACTCAGACTATTGCTCTCCAATCTGGAAACCCTCCCTTTTATCTGACATCACTGCCCTCCAAAATGCTCAAATTTCTTTCAGAAAACCCTCTCACAAATTTTCTCGTCATCCTGCCCCCACCCGCTTGCGCCTTCTTCATATCGACCCTGTCCACCTTCGTCATCGCGTTAACAACCTCTGCTTACTCTATGATTTTTTCCATAATAATAATAATAGACACTTCGTAATAGTTTAACCCTGAACTTTTCCGATTTTTCTCCATCAATATCTCCTCTACTCGTGGTCAATCCCTAAAATTAGCCCTGCGCCAAAACCATTTTTCTTCCGGGGTCATTCACGACTGGAATTCTCTTCCACAGGACATAGTTTCAATTTCCAATCACCACACATTTCGCCGACATATATCGGATTATCTACGTAGCAAATGAATCCATTACTTTAATTTGCTTTTCACTAGTCATAGGATTAATTTTCTCAAATTAACCTTAATCGTATTACTCAATTTTCTCATTCTCACTAAAACAGTTCTCTTTTCCCCACTATTTTATAAAGGGAAAAAATATTGTAATCTCTCTCTTTTTTTTTTAATGTTCGGTTTTTTACTAATTCCCTCGTTGCTCCGAGAGAAGCCCACTCTGTAACTTATGGAGCCTTTTGTATAAATAAATAAATAATAAAGAAAATTCATTTGGTGCCAGCACGGACGGTATTATAATCATTGAGTTGGGATTAAATAGAGGTACAATTGAAATCTGGTAGTCGCGGGATAAAAATTAAGCTTCAAATCTGAAACGTTATCACTCGACGATGTTGCCATCATAGAAATCGGATAACAAACTAGAACGCTTAATCGAATGGCTGGCAACCCACCGATTAGATTCTTGGCGAAAACGACCGAAACACCATCTACGCCGCGCGCACGAAGCTTATTTTATCTAGTGATCAGGTCTACTTTGTGAATAACGTAGGCACGGATGCAAATAACCATTTACAGGTGCTGTTGATTCATTAGTGGTCCTTTCCACTTTCTTTAACGGTTTCAGCTGTAAGTACAAAGCGAGAGAAGGCTGCAACTATCCAGAATGTGGTTTTCGGATTCATATTTTTCGAAAGGTAAATACAGTTTCTTTGTTATTTTACGAGATGATAGATTATCTTTTGAATAATTGTTGTAATTTATCTATATTATAAAAAAAAATAGGTTACTGTATTTAGGGCTAGTTAGGAAGGCTTAAGCTTAGCCTTTGCTATCTGATCTACGAGATATTTCCTACAAAAAACGGTTCTATGAACATTTTACATACGAACCACCCTTGTGGGGTATTCGCGGTGTTAACGTTGTACCCAAAACGCGTCTTACAATTTTGCGCCCGCTGGTTATCGCGTTTTTGTCAATCGTTTAATAAAATAGTACACAATATATATACTAATTTAAAGTATTAAATATAATTTATTATACGTTTGATTCGCTCGCATTCTACATGTCGAACAGTCTCATCGGTGTCGTGTTTTCTTTTCAAAGCATTGATATTGGGTCATTCCACGGAGGTTCGAACACAGAGGGAACCATGGGTCGTCCGATTTTTATGACATTTTACAAATGGTAAATTGTGGCTAATGGAGGGCCAATTGTGAAATTTTAGCCTAATAAAATGAGTGGTTCCGAAATTATAGACTTTTGAAAATACCCCACGTTTTTAAGGTTTCGTTTGCGCAAAAGTCGTACCCCTAAGCGTTATGATGAATAACATTTTTGCGACCAAGGCTAATATCATACGAACCTCGTCTCTAGGACAATTCATAGCGTTGATTTCTAAAATGCTAACAAAAATATTGTATCTGTAACGGTAGTTTACAAAATCGAACGTTTTTCAAAATATTTAGTGCATGGGGGGTCAACTTTGAAGCCAAGTACTGAAAAAGGGCATACTCCGATTTTAATGTTTCTTCTATATATTGATAGCCATAAGCCTAAGCTTTTATATGATGTGCAATATGTTTGTGATATCGGGGCGTTAAGATCCCAAAACTAAACAAACATTATTTTCACGAAAAACACGTTTTTAAGAAAAAAACACCATATTTTTATTCAGCTCTGATAAATTTTATTTAGATTGAAATATAATCTGTGCATTCGCTATGCAAATTTTGGGAATTTTCAACTTGGTTGAATTCCGTTGAGATGAAGACAAATTAAAAACCATTTATATCCAACTTAAGGAAGATAGATGGTGACCTTTTTTATCCCGTATTATATCGGTCGTTCTCTTCACTAAAATATTACTACTTATTTCTTGACCTCTTTTCTCTTTATTTCGTCTGCTCTAGATTCTGCTCGTTATGTTACTTGTTCATACGGATTGAGTTTTATCACGTGTTTTTTAGTACATCTTTTTCTAAATTGTTAATAGTATGGAAGTAGAAAACCCATTAGAAATGTGTTCCGTTGGAAAATTTATTCAGGGAATAACAGATCTGAGCACCTTTGTCGATGAAACTCAGTCATTAATTGTGGCTCGATCTGGTGTTACGGTCGCGACGGTGAGCGTCAACTTTAAAATCCCCGTTAGGCCTATTACAATTTTTTGACGGTCACGCCCACCGTCGCGACGGTTTTGCCTTAGTGAAAACCAGCCATTAGTCGGTCCGTCGACGTCGTAACGTCGTCTGTTCCTTCGTCTTCCCTCCCATTCACCTAAACTTAAGCCTCGGTCACACTTACATCTCATAATCGCTTCAAAAAGCGCTTTGGTTACTGGTTTTCAACCCGTTCGATCTTGCCTGAAACCGTTTCAAATCGATTCTAAGTGGTTTCGGGGTGTACGTGAGAACGCCGTTTTAAAGGGAATATAACCTGCAAAGGAATCTTTATGGAAGGCCCCTTTAATTTTTCAAAGGTTATATTCCCTTTAAGGTAAGGAAAATTTTACCTACTGACATTTCACATCGACCTATTAGCTAGAACCGAGCTAGAACTCACTTGTGATATTTCTTTTGTGCATATCAAATGGATCGCAGCATTTTCGTTGGTAATGAGCATATTTGGTAATTAGAGTTGTAAAGTGATGGTTACATACATTATGCCCAGCTCCTTCATCGGTAACACCAGATCGAGCCACAATTAATGACTGAGTTTCATCGTCAATGGTGCTTAGTTTGTGGCCTTCTTCTTGAATAAATTTTCCAACGGAAAATATTTCTAATGGGTTTTCTACTTCCATACTATTAGCAATTTAGAAAATAGATGTACTTAACAACACGTGATGAAACTCGAATCCGTATGAACAACTTGAGTTTCCAGAATATTTTTTGGGATCTCGCACAAACCATTGAAACCACCTAGAAAACGAGCCCAAATTCCCAAAATAGCCCAAATTCTCGCCCAAGAACGGGTTTTTTTTGGGGGGGGGGGATTCAACGGTAGAGCTACGTTGTAACGTGTAGCACGGCTATGGAAGCTGCCTTTGAAGGAAATTATGAGAGTAAGACGCGCTTAAAAGAGTGTATTGTGAAATTAATACTAGTACAGGTCGTCGAAGTGGAAAAAACAAGGTACGGCGTTACTTCGCCTCGAATTTTTGGAAACTAGCCCAATAAACCGCCTCCCGCCCAAAGGTTTCTTTCCCGCAATAGCATCCTCAAAGCAGCCCAATTTGGACGGAAAACCGCCCATCTGGCAAGTCAGAACAAGTCATTATAGTGAATTATCTAGTCACCTTGAGAACAAGTAACATAGCTAGCAGAATCTAGAGCAGGCGAAATAAAGAGAAAAGAGGTCAAGAAATAAGTAGTAATATTTTAGTGAAGAGAACGACCGATATAATACGGGATAAAAAAGGTCACCATCTATCTTCGTTAAGTTGGATATAAATGGTTTTTAATTTGTCTTTATCTCAACGGAAGTCAACCAAGTTGAAAATTCCTAAAATTTGCATAGCGAATGCACAGATTATATTTCAATCTAAATAAAATTTATCAGAGCGGAATAAAAATATGGTGTTTTTTTCTTAAACACGTGTTTTTCATGAATATATAGAGGAAACATTAAAATCGGAGTATGCCCTTTTTCAGTACTTGGCTTCAAAGTTGACCCCCCATGCACTAAATATTTTGAAAAACGTTCGATTTTGTAAACTACCGTTACAGATACTATATTTTTGTTAGCATTTTAGAAATCAAAGCTATGAATTGTCCTAGAGACGAGGTTCGTATGATATTAGCCTTGGTCGCAAAAATGTTATTCATCATAACGCTTAGGGGTACGACTTTTGCGCAAACGAAACCTTAAAAACGTGGGGTATTTTCAAAAGTCTATAATTTCGGAACCACTCATTATATTAGGCTAAAATTTCACAATTGGCCCTCCATTAGCCACAATTTACCGTATGTAAAATTTCATAAAAATCGGACGACCCATGGTTCCCTCTGTGTTCGAACCTCCGTGGAATGACCCTACTGGTCTTGTGGATTTAATCCTTACGGCAGTCGATATGAAGTTGAATTGAAGTGACCCATTATTCCGACTTTCCCATCATTTTCTCTCACACAACCTTCACATTAGCTTCATTTTCAAGCGAATTAATGCAGAAATAACAATAGTTAGCTGGGTGACAAATTTTAAACGCGGTTACATGAAGAGCGGCGGACGCGTTTTAAGTCAACGAAGGTGTAAAATTGTAAGACGCGTTTCGGGTACAACGTTAGTGCGGTACGCATCGCACATTTACGAACCTTGGTTAAAACCGCGAATACGACACAACAATTGCTCGTATGTAAAATGAACCTTTTTTGTAGGAAATAGCCGGCCCTAATGTTTGTAATTGGGTTTATAGCCGTATATACAATACTAACGTAGATATTCGCGATAAACCATTACTGTGCACCGGTTTCCCCCATAACCTTTGCGCGTAAAACAACTATTTCTAACAGTAACCTGTGAAAAGATATGTTTTTGTTTGAGTAATTACTCCTAAAATATTTATTTACGCACTTTTGAACCATTCTTAATTTTTTATATAAAAAAAACTAGCTTTCTATGATTTGAAAGAAACGCGTTTTCTAGTACGTTCTTAGCGATTGGAAATTATGGTAAAAAGAAAACTATTTCTAAGACTAACCTGTGTATTTACTCTTACACGATTTAATTATGCAATTTTTAGCCATTCTTCAACTTTAATTAAACGTAAGTCGCTTTAAAGATGTCAAAAAAACCGCGTTAGCGGCGAGATAAAGTCGGCCATTTAATCTTAGGCGAAATATGGTGTTAGCTCACCCGTGCGGCGCCGATGGCGTAAATTTCTTTTGCCAGCCAAATCAGGCCCAGTTCAAAAAGGAGCTGTGTCGTTTTCTGGACATTTATGACTGACTCCTCCTCAATAATTTTTTCCCTCCTCGCCTAGTGTTATATTTTCTTTTATCTCCTCGGTTTCTTTTTTATTTCACCACTTTTGCCATGTACTATTGCCTTTTGGTACATTATGTTTGCAGCCCCATTTTTCTTGTATGCTCCCCCTTGACTTGACGTGATGAGTCATTGACCTTTTGTTAAGTTAATAAAGAACTAAAGAACTAGTGAAGAGAAGTTTATGTATCGGCATAAGTGTATATTGCGGGTATGTTTGTCTAAATAGATCTATATTCTCTCCGCATCCAAGGTTGATAGAGAAAAATGTACTATGCTCCGAATCGTGTATTAACGTAGCCTTCACACCTTGTACACACAACCTTGAACAGTTGAACTACCGAAGCAGACGTTTCTCTAATCCCGTTTGGTCAAATCTTTCATTTTCCTGGGAATCGTAGATATAAGCTTTGACATCACATATTCACATTTTCTAGACAGAGATTCCACCTTGAAAGGGTTTATTTGACTACTTAGAGACATTATTAACTTAAGACAACCTGGGGAGGGCACCCGTTTTGGGAAATATATTTGAAGAGTAGAGCTATTCAGTGATTTCAGTCTCACGTGACTTGACGTCACCCATGCTTTTTCACATTGAGAAAAGAACCCGCACACAATGTTGGCCATAGTCAAAGCTACGAAGTGAAATTACTCTAACGTGCCGGCCTTCACATCGATAATCTGACCTGGAGGGGACACGTGCATGCCTGGGATATTTGCCTAAATTCCCATAAGCCCCTTTCTTTTCAACTTTATCTCAATTTCCGCTACCTACCTCCCGAATCTATATGTTTATGGTCTACTACCTTTTTGAGTAAACAAATTGATTTTGAAAGATTTTTTACAGAAAAACGTTTCTTCGCAATAAAACAAATTTCTAGAGATAATGAAAATTCATAAATTAAAATATGTGGCCTCTTAGTTATGAATATGTGGCCCTTTTAATATAAATATGTGGCCCTTTTAATATAAATATGTGGCCCCTCTCAGAAATGCAGGGGGGCTAAAGCCCACTGCAGCCCACCCTTAGCGCCGCTACTGGGTAGCGCCATCTATATTTTGTAAAGTTATATGATTCGCGCAAAAATTCAATTGCAATATAGTTGCCACCACTAGAGACAGATGCCGCCACGGTAGAACGATATAGTTTAAAAAGTCTCCATATTGAACGAAATTGGTCCCGCGCTAGCCAGATTTATTTGTACCTCTATTTATTCCCAACTCAATGGATTTTACTCGTGTAATGGTAAAAAATCAATTTCATATGGCTGTTCCAAATAAGAAGTGGATTGTTATTGGAATATCAGGGTGGGAATTTTTGCTTAGTTTTCATTTCAAAATTCAGATTCTGATGTAGTTTTAACCACATTTAGTGTCACATGTGGTGGAAAAAGCAGCCTGTCCAAAAGCCTTCATTCTCATTACAAAAACAGTATTCTCGTTACCCAAGATGATTATTTTTTGGTAATGCACTCTGCCAAAAGTTTCTAAATTTAGGCAAATTTTTTATGATTCTAACTAATTTTAGGACAGGGATAGTGACAAACACGTGATCATTCCAGAGCTAAATCATGAGAACTGGGAAAGTAAATTTGTAATTTGGCTCTTGTTTTTCTAAGTTCTGATTGCCTCAACTAAAATTCCCCTATTTTAATTATAGTTATGTCCAGTCTGAATTATGATGGCTTGTATCAAAAAATTGAAAGCCTATTAATGAGTGAACCAGTGACTAAACCAGGAATTTTAATTGTTGAAGGTCATTTAGTTTTAAATTATCGGTATGCTGCCTGTTAATTCACTGTTATCAGAAGTATATAATGTCTCTTAAGCAGAAGTATAAATTTACCTATCTTGCTAATGTCATTCACTTGAAACATGATAATAATAATATTTCGCAAATAAAACTTTGCTGGCAACCACAGAGGCAAAGCCTATTCAAGGTGATTACACAAATTCACAAAATTAATAGAATATTGATAAACCAATTTTAAATATGGAATAAAACTAAAATAAATAAAATTTACATAAATTCGTGCCCAATGATATCTATGTTGAGTCTATGAAGGTGCATTTTTTGATTTAATAGCCTAGATGGATACTTTTCTAGTAAGAGATATATTATAAACTTATGGTGTTATTTAGTATTTTTATACTATTTTAACTTAAGAGATAAAGTTTACTTGCAGACCTTTAGTTAAATTACTGGACAAAAAATATTTTTATACATTGACCCGAGAGCAATGTTTTGAGAGAAGAAGGTATTTTTAAAGATAAATTATATTTCCAAAATCTACATGTTAGTTCTAAAAATTTATACCTAAGCTAATTTTTTTTTAAAGTGCTAGAGTATATGATCCTGCAGACCCTCCAGGATATTTTGAGAAATGTGTTTGGCCAATGTATTTGAAACATAGGGAGGAAATGGATCAGTCGGATGATATAGGTGTGAAATATATATTTTTTTAATTACTGAAATTTTTATTTAATTTAAGGTATCATTTCTTAGTTTACATAGATGGTTCTGGAAGTAAAGATAAAATTTTTAAGGATGTCTTCCTTGCTATTAATACTTTAATTGCGTCCTACACAATTTAGTGAAAATTAATAATAAGAAAGTATTTATATGTATTTTTATTTTTTAAATAAAGTTATAGTGTTCTATATTTTTATTCATAATAAAATTGCCTAAATTCTTACGATACCTTTCTACACAAATCGTTCGTATACTCTGTGGTGTAAATATAACATGTTTCATAATTCATTATTTGCTGTAAAATTTTAGTCTACATACACTTCAATAGGTTAATATGTTCAGAGAGAATAAATTCTCTCTGATATGTTTTCCTTGTTTAGGAACTGAGAAAGTACTCTTTTCAGTTTTTCACCGTAAATCAAACTGTTCTGGTCGTGTCACCTTGGATTAAAAACGTAGTGTCACTCTGGTGTCACTGGTGTGAATTACTAATAGCGTTTTACTTTGGGCTGTTCTTATTGCGCCCGGAGTACTCCAAAAGTTGATGCGTATTATTGTTTAGGAGGTATAAAACTTTGAAAATTTTGGCACAAAATTACCCTCCAATTTCCCTCCTTTAAAATTTATGGTGTTTCTCATATTGAAATCTCTTTCGTATAAATGATGATATTACGCTTAAAATTAACTTGATCCGAGTGGGAGTTGAGAGCAGTTTCGGAGTAGCCCAAAAAAAGGACATAAACTTTCTATAAGATTTTCAAAGGGATACACCATAGGCTTAGCTACCCCACCACGAAAACTCGAGCAAGCAAAAGTTATCCGCTACCAAATACCCGGGGGAAGCGAATAATTTCCACTTATTATGAAATACATCTACCTACACTGGTAGAGTGTGGGAAGAAGTCTTCCCTGCCTGTTCAAAACCCCCCTCTTTTTCATTGTTCTAAAACTTGAAACCAGGGGGCGTCTCAAGCTTATCTTACGTTTGTTGATTCACGTATGTGGGGGCGCCTTAAGCCATTATACACGCAATTTAAACCAGTACGGCAGTTAGGTCTTGAAGTTCGAATTGTCACTACTGCGTTGTTAACGGATTTCACCGAAGTTTTCAAAGTATCATAAAAGCAAATCTAATAGAACCAAATTGAAAGGTATTGTTTTTTTTGTCTTGATTTTCATTTTTCCAAATTTATATAACCTGTTTTGGGCCTAAGCCTAAATCACGTAGGTTTTTTTTTTAATAAGAATGTGTGGGTTTAACACATAATTCATGCAAACATTTTGAAGTTTATGAGATTGTCTTTTGTTCCTTGCGACATCTTTACCATAAATGGTGTTAATACTTTGTACCAATTTATTGCACTTTGCGATAGTGGCTTTAGAGGTTATGTCCGTGTTAGTTAAAACTAACGTGGTGTATGAATTATTCGACTAAGGTGTGGCTCTCTTGACTACTTGAGTAGGTAGAACCTTGTCTAGTAGATTCACCGTAGCTTTTTTTTCATTTGGTAATAAGTCATCCCTGCCTTGATATACTGCAACGTGCCTCCGACGTACTGTCCCGATACACTTTATACATTTGTGCAAAGGAATTTTAATAGTTCGTTACCAACTGTACTCATAACAGATTTTGATTAGCAGATTTGTGTAACTATTTCCCAAGTCATTATTTTTTTTTGACAAAGTGGTTTTAAAATTATTGTAAAATTTTCAGATTAAAGATTACCGCTTAAACATTTAAAATGCAGCGAGACTTTCTGGAAAATAATAGAAAAGGTTCCAGGTACGTAATTTTCTTTAAAATTCTATATTCAAACTGAGCCAGTTTTTTAAATTAATGTTCAAAATTAGACTATACCAAGCTGATAACTCTGCCGAAGGTAGAGAGAAGTACGGGAATGATTTGAAAGACCAAATTAAATTGAGGAAAGATACCTTGGATAGTTTAAAGAAGGAAAATGAATTATACCAGAAATTATCGGAGAAGACTGACGCTGAGGAGCTTGAAAGGATTAAAGAAGAGATTTTACATCGCAGAAATGTCCAACTCCAATACAACAATGATCTGAAAAAGCAGCTGTCCGAGAATGATTCGAGAAAGAAGGAGGATCTTAAAAATCAAGCCGCTACCAACTGTTGCGATGTAAATTTTCCATTTTTACCCTAATATATATAAATTTTTAATACATTTTGTACTTCAATTAGTATGGATACATAAATATTGGCTATAATAAAAATGAAATGATGAAAAAGCAGCAAAACATAGAGTACAAGAAAGGCTTAGACGCTCAAATGCAGGAGAAGTTAAAGCTTCAAGATGGTCAAAAAGATAATGAAATCACGGGCACTTTTCAGATTGGAAATTCTAATGGTGGTGATAAATATCGGAAGGTACAAACTTCAGAGGGCTGCGATTTGGGTGTTTTTGTTTTAATTACAATTTTGAGTTTGTAAATTAAGGCATCGTATCGACGAGATCAAGAAGATTACATGCATTATCTCAAAAATGGTAAAGAAGAAACCAAAACTGAAGGGTTTAAGTATGGCCAAAACTTGAATGAACGTACTTACGATGAGAATGCTTGTCTCAGCGAAGCTCAGACGAAACTTCGAGATGAAACAGTTGCTAGCTGGGATCAGCAAAGCATTGAGAAAAGTTCGTTGGTTTTCAAAGTTGTGTCATTGCTACCTTAGTTTTTTTTCTAATATTGAAATTTTGTAGTGCATGATAAGGAGATAAAGCAGATAGCTGATCACGAAGAAACCGTAGCCAATCAGCTTGATTATACCAATTTCCAGTTGGACGAAGAGAAAAGGAAGAAGGAAACTGTCGATAGAAATAAGCAGTATCAGGCTGATTTATTGGCCCAAATTCAAGCAAAGAAGGAACGCAAAGATTACTACTGAGTCTCATGCGTACAATACTAAAATTCTACTTAATAGACTACCATAAAATTGGCATAGTTGATTTAACTGTTAATACAAATAAAGGTATTTTACTATTTTTGTACTTGTAATACTAGTATTTGTTTAATTTTTATCTTCATTAACCACCCTGTAACTTATCTTTTAACAGCGAGGGTTTTTATTCTTAACAATAAAAATTTATACCATAGAAAATAGCTTGTGCTACATTGTCCTTTTATTTCTAAATTAAAATCGTTCACTCATTTATTTTTAATGTACAATTTTCAGTGTTAAGTACAAAAAAGATTCTTAGTTTTTTTGAGATTTCTTTGCGAATTGTACCCGAACAAGGAATGTACGAATTATATTCAAGTTTTGAGGTTCTCTCCACAGAAACTTAAGAAATTTATATTTTGGTACCTCTTTAAAGGTATGGCCCTTAAGTTAACAAAAGTACTTAATTTTTTTAACTTGGTTTTCATTTTAGTAAAATACTCCCAAATCTGTGTTTTTATGTCATTGATACGTTATTAACATTTATTTTAACGCTGCTTGGTGTTGGTGATGCCTTACAAATATCGAGAGATATTAGAAATGAGCCAGTTTTGTTAAACGTGTATTTAAAAGGCCTAGATTCAGAAAATTTATAAACTCAAAAAAAGTACTCAATTGCGAAATATTTTTCCCCAACCCTTTTTAGTTAAAAAAATAGCCCTATATACTAATCTATATAAGATTGTTTAAAGTTGAGTACATTTAATCAAATTAATTTTTAAACGTTCAATAGGAGTAGATTTTAACGAATCAGCTCAAATCGATACTAAAAAGTACTTTACGCATAGTTATTTCTAAACAAAATTGTGTTAGGTTTCATAATATACAATTTTCAACTCTGTTGCTAGGCCTTTGAAACGAAAATGAGCTGTTTTTACATACACAAGCTAAAAAAGTGCTTATTCTTCTAAAAGAGTGTATTTAAAATACATTAGGCCACTGAAACATTTTGCGTAGTTTATAAAAACACAAGATCTTTTTTAACATCGGAACCTCTCCTTTTCACAAAAAAACTATAAAGTTTCGTTTAACCACTCTTGCACCTTTGGAAACTTATGTCATGGTTCAACGCCAATGGTTCTCTTGAGCATTGTCTGCTTATTTTTATTTAATATAATTTTTAATGTTTTAAAAATTATCTTATGCGTGAAATCACAATTATAGTTTCATTTGAAATGTCCCTATGATGATAAACACTTTGAACCTAAAGAATATGGTTATTGTCATTCATCATTCTCGTGATATGGCTTTTGTTTTTATTTTTGGGTGAAATGAATCATTCTTTTTTCACGTCTCTCACGATACTTTTATCTCGTAATGATTTAAAATGATATGGCAAGTGTTGAACGCGATTTATCGTGACCGTTACGCATAAAAGGCGCTAGCATAAACGTTCAGTTTAAGAAGTATATCTCTTTAAAAATACCTCTTCTCACAAGCGCACAGATAAAACTTCTTGGAAACATTCGCTTTATTTTATAAGTCAATGATAAATATTGCGTTATTCATTCCGAAAATGTGTTGAACATAGTTAAATCTTCGAATGTCGCAGTTCCTGATTGGTCCAGCATTTGCAGCATGTCAGAAAGTTCTTGTTGTTGTTGTGGCCCACCAGCAGGTCCACTGTGATTCCCAGGATGATGGCCACTTGCTGCGGCAGCTGTTGCTTCAGGACCACCTGCGCCTTGCCATTGCCCCCACATACCTGTAAGAATAGTTACCATTACCAAATGTTCTTAAATTTAATATTGGGTGTAAAAATACCTCTTGTACTTGGAGCTGAGCTTAGCTGAGTGTACGTTGGACCAGTTGGGCTTCTGGCTGGAGGGCTTATTTGCCCATATCCTTGATTATAAGCATCAGAAGTTGGCTATATTAATATTAGAAATTTTGTTTAGTAAAATAATCTTTAGTTGAAAAGTATTAGTTTTGTACTTGGGGCATGTGTCGTTGGGGCCACCCAGGTTGAGGAGGTGATGCCGATGGTGCGGATGTTGCTGAAGGCTTAATTCTTGGCATTACTCCACTAACTCCTGGTGGCGTTGGTGCCATGGATCCCCCACTTGTAGAAGGGTATCCGAGGCTACTGTGGGCCTGACCTGTTGGGTCATAACTACTATACACTGCTTGACCGGAACCTGGACGGCGATCTTGAAGCCCTTGAGAGTCTGCAACGACAATTTGAATAAAAATTTCATACAGTTATTCCAGTAGAATTAAACCTAATTTGTACATGAGTAGGGTCACTAACACACCAAAGGATATATTTTGAGCGCCAATGTTTACGGGAATCTCACTTTGTAAATGGGCTCTTGTAAGCATGGAAGAATATACATGTGCATCCCCAGAACGAGTTACACTGCAGTCCAGTCCCTCCGTCTTACCCTGAGTTGAGAGAAGCGTTCCTCCTCCCGACGGGGGTATGGAATGAGAAGGATACTGGCCCATTGACGCTGAATCTCCCGACCCTGAAACTGGTGTTGGAACTTGCCCCTCAGACACGGTCATACTTTGTTGATGATGAAGGCTCCTGAAGAATATTTACAGTAACAAATTGGTTTTATCTTGCACATGTTTCTAAACAATCTTAGCCTAAACGAGCGTACTTTTCTGCTGAAGTGTTAGTGCAGACAATATATTCCACTTCATTTGTGTATGGATTTAGGAAGGCAAAACTGCTGGTGCGTAACCACACCCATTCTCGGTTTTTGGCTCGGAAGCGGTACATTACAGACATGACTTGTCCTTTTAATTTTAACACTGAAAAATTATACATTCATCAGTAAGGTTTCCTTTTGGTCATAAGACTCATAACCCTCAATTTGTTTACCTTGCTCAAAACTCTCTTTCATGTGGCTCTGATCGTCTGGATGAAAATATTCGAAACATGTTTTTCCTAATAGTTCTTGTGGTTGGTAACCTAATACACCTTGAACCCTGCAAAACAGATTGTACATGTAATGAACATAATCGACTCTTATTAAACTATGCCTACATTTTTCCCACATGTTAGGCACTATTTGTATACGTACCTCTGATCGACGAAACTGAATTTTCCTTCCATGTTGTGCCGCGAAATAAACTCATTGGAAGAGTTAGACCCCATAAGGTCATTTGTGTTTGGTGTGCTTGTGACTTGCAGTCTACCGATAGCAACCAGGCAACAATGGCTACCACTGTGAGACTCTTCGTGGTCTAACCTCTCTATTTGAACACCTCAGAAACGATATTTAGGAAATACACGGTTAGTAATGTTAAAATACACCCCAACTCCTCCCTGTGATTGAAAGAGAATGGTTTTTACCTGATGGGGGCCAGTTTTTAATGTAACCCGTGCAGTGAACCACCACGTAAGAGTTGCCATCAGTTGAGGGTCCGATAGAATTTCGTTGCCTAATTCTGTGTAAATGGCCCGGTATAATTGTCTCAGGCTGTAAGTTCCCCAGTTTCATTCGGCATATGAAACCTCTTCTTGATCCCATACATAACCTCATTGATGCTAAATAAATGGAAATTGAGTTAAATTTAATCTCAATATTTTTGGTTGCAAAAATTTGTACATACATTGGTGACCTTCCTTTTTTACAGTACCAGCTGGATAAATAAAAAAATAAAAAATTAGTATCAAGTTTCATATCTGTATATATTGTATAAGAAAATACTAACTTTTTAAATCTAAAATGCGCCCGGAATTTGGAGATTCTTGAGTTGATAATTGTTCGCGTACTTTTTCAACATCATCCGGGTGTATGATATCGTAAATGCAAGCATTGAACCAGTCAGACTGAAAATTTATAATCTCAATTATATTACACTTATTTCCAATGTTTACGGATATTGCTTTAAAAAATATCCCCAGTTTTCAAGACACGATGTTGCCTTAAAATCCCTCATATTTCAATAAACTGCCCTAAATCCCCAGCAATTTGATCATTTCAATCTTAAAATAAAAATATTTTTCAATAAAATTTATTTAAATTTAAACACGGGTTTTCAATATATTTATCTAAAAAGCCATTTACATTTTCTAATATGTTAACGATAATTAGTAGTCAAGCTCACTAAGATAGGGCGTTAACCTTTCCCATTTCAGATCTGGACCTCCCAAGAACGGTGTATTACATTTTCCTACTTCAAATTCTCAAACGAAGTACAATCTATTCTTAAAGGGGCACTCCATTTTCCCATTTCAGATACTCAAACAGAGTGAGTGCATTAAAATATAATAATTCCTTAAAACAGAGCGAAACATTTTAACATACTCAAACCTAGGAGCAACAATCACAGCACCCCACAAAAGGAGAACGTAACCCGTCAAAAGTCATGCATTTTCTTATGTATATTTTTCATTGGTTATTCCATAGGTGTATAACATTGTTACAATATAATAGACTTATGGTTAGACACTTTTGGAAATTGTATTCCCCTTTCCATAAAACGTTCAAAGTAACGATTCGTCTAATGAAATTTGTACACAACCCTGCGTCAAAAGTGGATATAAAATATCCACTTTTGCCTGCGTTAGTTGTTTAAAGGCTAGCTGCATTCTCCTTGTGCTTGTTGCGCTTAGCTCAAACGAAGTGCATAAAAATGCCCTAAAACCAAAGACTATATAACGCTAAGCGAAGCGTTATATAGTCTTTGCCTAAAACGGAGCTTACAAGTTACAATTGCCACAAAATATTTGAAACAACGTTGCCAGATTTACGATTCGGATGGTATTTGTACGATAATTGAACCCTTGGTCTGGATCGTACGACAAAAATACGATTCGTGTAAAAACCATAGATATAAGAAATGTATATAAAGATCTAGATAAATTTCGGGGCGTCTAAGCCTAACATAAAATACGGAATTGACACCTAGCAGACACCGAGGAAGGCACGTGATCAAGAGCGCGAGCTCTCTTACCATTTTAGTACTAAGTGCTTGACCTTTCCGCAGGCCGTAGTCTTTAGACACCATCTGTTGGTGACTTTTAGCATAATTTTTAAGCAGGAGACAATGGCTCTCGCGGCAATAGCACGAGCTTTCTTACCGATAGATAGCGTCTTATAAGGATAGCCTGCAGAAATTACGCTTTTCTGCTAGCTGTCACCTCCGTATTAACTCCTTTTGAAATATTTTATCTAGACCTTTATATACGTTTCATATATCTATGGTAAAACATGTTAAAGAGCCCAAACCTTTATATATCTCAAAATATTGCGGTGACCACTGATCTTTAGCTAAGGCAAAAGTAAATAGGGGGAGAAAGTCTGGCACTTGGGTCCAACCGCACGACGTCTTATTTGAGGGGTAAAATTTTTGGGCTTCGGAAATGACTTCCCCCTCGCCTCTTTACAGGGACACAAAGGTATCGGTTGTACTCCGCCACGATGAAAAATAGTTCTCTATAAAATACTTGAATATTAAACTTTTGCTTTCGATAATTTGGTTAAATTAGTTCCTAAATAAAGTAGATACATGATAGAAACTAAAATGCGACTTTTTAAACATAATAACACGACTTTTGAAAAGAAATAAACTAGAAAAACGCTCACTTAAATCGTGGAGCGTGGCGCCATCTAAGATCAGAGATCGGGACTAATTGGTATATCTACGATGTTAAGGCCTAACAATTTGCAAGTTTAACTGAAATAATAGCTATAGCTACGAGCTTTTTTGTTTATTTTACAATTGATATAGTAATTATTAATTAAAATCAACCGTTATCGAAGGAAATAATGGTCATCATTTGACAGAGAGACTATTTGAAATCGCGAGGCGGTGACATGGCTGCCAGGGAATAAAATTCAAAATCTTCATCTTGAGCGCGGACTGGAATACCACAAATGCACTGCTTCGCGCGTACTGCGCTATCCTTATTGGTTAGAAATATCACGTGATCACTAGCTCTTTAAAAAGGGTGTCAAGCATGGCGGAAGGTAAAATCTGAAGGCAGTGATAGACTTTCTCCCCCTATTTACTTTTGGCTAAGGTTATCTCCCAGATTCCGGACTCCCACTTCCTAACACGCTCTCGCGGTTTGCTGGGAGAGTTATTATTTCCAAAATATTTTCACAAGTGTCTTTTCGTACATAAATGTGAGCTAAAGTATACAACATAAAATTTTTATCAAACTTTTTTAATTATCTTTAAATAACTTTTATGCTTAATCGCATTGTTTTCAGACGTACGATCCTTCTTAAGCTAGTACGATCCAAATCAAAACTCTATACGATAATCCAGCGCTTGGAATCTGGCAACGATGATTTGAAATGGAGTCCAGTGAATTGATGTCAATATTTTACCTGGCCTTGATAGAGAACGGGTGATACGGAATCCGAAACGTAAATAATTCTTCCAGTATCACAAGCAACTACGAATAAGAACCCATCCGCTGCCTGAAAATACAAAAATAACAAATAAATCTAATTTAAATACAAAATAACGTTGAAATATTATTATTATAACGATGCCAAATCCTTAAAAGTAAGGAGGAAATATACGTAATATGGATTGAAAAAAATAT
Source organism: Leiobunum rupestre (assembly GCF_980474605.1). Classification (NCBI taxonomy): domain Eukaryota; kingdom Metazoa; phylum Arthropoda; class Arachnida; order Opiliones; family Sclerosomatidae; genus Leiobunum; species Leiobunum rupestre. The sequence goes on from NC_143394.1 coordinate 4,154,120, forward strand.
CGCGGAACTCCTGACGAAATGAGCTTTATATTTGGCAAAAGATAGCCTATAATTCTAAGAAAATTTCGTGGGCGAGCAGATTGTGACATTTTTCTATTTTGAAAAGCGTAACTGAGTCCCCATTATTTTTTACTCTCAAATGTCAAAAGTTCCCAACCCAAAATAATAAGATTATATTTAAATTGAAAAGCATGTAGCTTTTTTTGTCTACAGGGCTGCAGGGTTCGTACACTACCTGGAAAACCTGGAGAAGTCAGGGAATTTGAAAATGTTTCCAAAAGGTCAGGGAATTTGAAAATGTTTCCAAAAGGTCAGGGAATTTGAAAATGTTTCCAAAAGGTCAGTGAATTTGAAAATGTTTTCAAAAGGTCAGGGAATTTGAAAATGTTTCCAAAAGGTCAGTGAATTTCAAAATGTTTCCAAAAGGTCAGGGAATTTGAAAATTATTCCAAAATTATGGGAAAAGTCAAGGAATTTGAAAATGTCCTAAAAAGTAAGGGAATTTTAAAATGACCCTAATAAAATTAGGCAAATAAATTTTTGAAATAAAATATTTTTCAAGATTTTTATTATTCACTCTACAAAAATGGTCAGGGAAAATTTGACAATTCGGTCAGGGAAAACCTGGAAATATCAGGAAATTTAATTCCGGAAATTTTCTACGAACCCTGGTCTAGCTTATACCAGAAGTAAATATTCTGGTAGCGAGAAGTATGCTGCTTAAAACATGTACCTTCGCAGTTGAAAAATAATGGTTTGTTACAAGTCAGGGAAAAGTCGGGGAATTTTCAGAATTTATCAAAGGCAAGGGATTTTTTAAAATTTTACTAGTTCCGAGATAAATCTGTCTTTCCAGAAAATGTTTCCACAAACCGGAAAAATAAAAAATTTAAACATAAATTACTTTTTAAGGGTTTTTGATGTTTTAAACTTTTTATCGATATAAAATGTCTAATATCAGTAAACATACTACAAAATATTAATAGCGTTACATTGTTAATCAGTTTAAACTAGTCTAGAGGTTTAGTTTTACTTTTAGATTCGAAAAATTGAGGCGAAAATGCCGCTTTATTTAAATTTTCAAACAATATATTAAACTAATCATGGAATGAAAACTTATTTATTTATCGCGGAAAAATACGGAAAATGATTAAGTAGTTAGATGCGATTTTTCTAAAAATTCGCTCCATTATAGCCTTCGCAAAATGTTCGGCACGAGCTACCCGACTGCTTCAATTTTCGTCGGTACAGGGTCGGAGATGCCTTAAACCAACATTATTTTAAGTCAGCATTGGTTGGCTTGTTATTTTTAGTCGTATTGTTGGTCTACATAGAATGTGATTATTTCCCAACTAAAATATTGTATTAACTGCAAAATTCTTCCATTTCAGAGTCGGAATTAATTGATAAATTCTTCGATTGCAGAGTCGGAATTAACTGATAATTTTATCGATTTCAGAGTCGGAATTAACTGATAATTTTATCGATTTCAGAGTCGGAATTAATTGATAAATTCTTCGATTCTAAAATCGATAATTTGCTGTACGATAATTTGATTTTCGGAACCTGGCAACGCTGTCCCCGCTGCCGTTGGCCAATAATTTAGGTTGTAGAGTAATTCTCAACACCGAAACAGGCGAATAGTTCGATTAGTGCAATTTTTCGCCGGTAAAAAACTTAACCTGGAGTTAACTAGCTTCCCTTGAAGAACTCCAAGTTTGTCTAACTCGTTCTACTTTGTGTTTTTCTGCCGCGTATGACAGATATTCCTTATGCAAAACCGAATATATCATTTCTCTTCGAGAAAATATAAAATAACGCTGAAATACGTGGCGACTCCAACAAACTCGTTGGTGCGAAAAACTTGCATACAGACATTCCTACAAATGGTATCCCTTATAATCATCAATCATTGAAAGCAGCGGGGGGAGGGGGGGCTAGAGATGTTGTTATGGTTGAGTGTCGGGGGGGGGGGAGCGTAGATTTATGGGCCCCTTAAGAAGCGGAGTTAAGTGCACCGGTAGGGCAAGGGGGATTTGATGGGTAAAGTACAGGTGCCGAAATTCTCATAGGAATAGGAAATACACCATCCAAGAAAAAAAACAACGAAAATTAGTATTCTAATAACATAGTTTTTGCGAAGAGGTATACATTTTGTGGGCTTCTAGGACGCCTCAAATCGAATATGGCTGGGAAAGCTCAGGTCTATTCACATCAGCCAACATTTTGGACACAAACGCTTTTATTGGCTACGTTTGGCCGATTTTTGTAACCGAGGCGAGGGGCTAGCCACTTCTTTAAATTCTGTACACCGATTACAGCGATTACAGCCTTTGGTAACGCTAAATCTGTAATCGATTACGTAATCACTTTAGTACAGTCAAAGGTACAGTCTTGTACACCGATTACGGATAGTGATCAGCCTATCGAACCGAGGCTTAACTCCAAATATTTAAATCTAATAGTTTTCGTACACATCCTTTGGATTACGCAAAACTAAATGATAATAATAATAATAAATACCTTTATTAATAAAAGTTAACAATTTTTGCAGTATAAGAGGTATTATTTTTAAAAATAATGAGTCGGTTGTAGAGCGAAATCTCTGATACGTTTCGCGGAGCGTGTGAACGAAAACTCAACAAAGTTTGGCAAAAAATTGGGTTCGTGTGAATAGAGCTTTAGACAAAAATAAAAAAACAAGTCTTACTTCTAAAATGAGATGCTTTAGTTCTTGGTCTGTTAAAAATGAAGGCTTGTACGTTCCATCGCTACTTGTGTTGCCTGTCCCTACAAACGGAAAAAAACATTGCGTTCAGTTATTTCAAATTATTCAAGTTTGCCTACTGGATGAATGGCGGAGTGGCGAGATATCAACGCAATTTTGGGAAGATGCGTTTCTTCAACCGCGTATTTCAGCCGGTTAGTAAGGCTACTAGGTTTTATCATCTTTACTGTAGTTAGGGACCTTGAAGTACTTCCAAAGGCTTTAGATTGCTCCAAGGAAGCTTATAATGCTTTTGCCAAATACCTAGAAGGCTTTTGCCAAATACCTTAAAAGGCTTTTGCAAAATACCTTAAAAGGCTTTTGCAAAATACCTTAAAAGGCTTTTGCCAAATACCTTAAAAGGCTTTTGCCAAATAACTTAAAAGGCTTTTGCCAAATAACTTAAAAGGCTTTTGCCAAATACCTTAAAAGGCTTTTGCCAAATACCTTAATAGGCTTTTGCCAAATAACTTAAAAGGCTTTTGCCAAATTTTAAAAGGCTTTTTGAAAATGATTTTAGAAGGCTTTTATAATGCCTTTGAAAGTAAATTTAAAAGAATTTTACAAATGATTCAAAAGGAATTTAAAATTCCTTTGGAAATGAAATTAAACGGCATTGAAAAGGAATTAAAATTACATTTGAAAAGGAACTTAAATGACATTTGAAAAGGAACGTAAATGACATTTGAAAAGGAACGTAAATGACATTTCAAAAGGAACGTAAATGACATTTGAAAAGGAACGTAAATGACATTTGAAAAGGAACGTAAATGACATTTGAAAAGGAACTTAAATGACATTTGAAAAGGAACGTAAATGACATTTGGAAAGGAACGTAAATGACATTTGAAAAGGAACGTAAATGACATTTGAAAAGGAACTTAAATGACATTTGAAAAGGAACGTAAATGACATTTGAAAAGGAACGTAAATGACATTTGAAAAGGAACGTAAATGACATTTGAAAAGGAACGTAAATGACATTTGAAAAGGAACTTAAATGACATTTGAAAAGGAACGTAAATGACATTTGAAAAGGAACGTAAATAACATTTGAAAAGGAACGTAAATGACATTTGAAAAGGAACTTAAATGACATTTGAAAAGGAACTTAAATGACATTTGAAAAGGAACTTAAATGACATTTGAAAAGGAATTTAAATGACATTTGAAAAGGAACTTAAATGCCATTTGAAAAGGAACTTAAATGACATCTGAAAAGGAATTTAAATGACATTTGATAAGGAACTTAAATGCCATTTGAAAAGGAATTTAAATGACATTTGAAAAGGAATTTAAATGACATTTGAAAAGGAATTTAAATGACATTCAAAAACATTTTAAAAATGGTCTTTAAAATATTGTTCATTGCAATGGATATTAAAAAAGCAGTAAAAAAAATAGGTTAAAAGCTTGTTTCGACTTCGTGTGCTTGATAATGTCAACGAATAAGCTCCATCCCCCTAAACAAATCAATATTTTCAACTTCCTAAAATTTCGTAGATAAGCAAGGAAGGTAATAATTGATACGATAGGCTGTAGCTACGTTGGTCCAACATTCGGCTCTTAAATATCCTTGTTCCAAATAATTTGTGTAACTGTTTGCTCTAGTTTGAAACAGGGACGTAGTACGTGAAATGGAATAGCCCAAATCAAGTCGATTTTCCGAATTATGCTCCGAAATAATATATTTCTAGATGACTTCGATGCGTCCCTGAAATTTCAGGCTTTTCACTTTTGCTTTTTTGACGCGCTTTTATTTCAAAAGAAGCCTTTATCAAATCCATTTAGATATCTGCTTCTAGTGACGAAAAAGCCGATAGAGAAGCTGCTCCCGGTTGGTTTTGTTCGGAAAAATCGTGATTGAAAATGGGGCTTTAGACTAATAAATTAAATTATTTGTTTTACAGAACTAACAAGGAGACGACCCGAGGTGTTACACACCGATTTTGTTCAAACTCGGGGGATTGGTAGACCTTCACGTAACTTAAAAAATTCTAAAGGGATTTTATTCAATGGGCAACGGTTTTGCCATGGCAACGAAAAATGTTTTTGACAATATAAAATGGAAATTTTCCTATTGGAAATAACACGGGATTTTCCTATACCAAAATTATAAAACGTTTATAAAAATTGACGAAAAAAATCAAAATTGATCACATTTTGATCAATTTGAACCAAATGGGTGAAAATGAACCGATATGGCTAAAATTGGAAAAATGTGAGAAAAAAAAAATACAAACATTGAAAAAAATATTTCAAAATTCATTGGAATTGACGGAAATTTATAAGTTGTGTAAAATTGGATTAATGTATCAATAAATTGCGATTTTTTTAAAAACAAAGTATTTATTTTGGTCAATTTGATCAAACTTGACCAAAATTGGAAAATAATAGATCTAAATTAGCCCAATTTTAAAGTTTTATAAAAATTATATAAAAATAAACTAAATTCTACCAACTATCTCAAAATTGTTTGAAATATTTTTTTTCAAAATTAAAAAAATCGCAATTTATCTATACATTAATCCAATTTTACACAACTTATAAATTTCCGTCAATTCCTATGATGTTTGATCGAAACTACTGTTTTTGATCAATATTTTTTCAATTTTATATATTTTTTTCAATTTTGAAAAAAAATTATTTTTATTAATTTTAAAATATTTTTTTCAATGTTTGTATTTTTTTTTCATTTTTGTTTTTCAAATTTAGCCATATCGGTACATTTTCACCCATTTGGTTCAAATTGATCAAAATGTGATCAATTGGGACCCCTGGAATCGGTCAAAATCCCATGTTATTTTCAATGAGAAAATTTCCATTTTATGTTGTCAAAAACATTTTTCGTTGCCATGGCAAAACCGTTGCCCATTGAATAAATTCCCTTTAGTATTTTTCAAGTTACATGACCGTCTACCAATCCCCCGAGTTTGAACAAAATCGGTGTGTAACACCTCGGGTCGTCTCCTTGTAAGTGAGAAAGATATCTTATTTTATAGGGAAACTCGACGAAAATTGACTTATTTCACTACGTTAATCGAATAAATTGACTTATTTCACTACGTTAATCGAATAAATTGACTTATTTCACTACGTTAATCGAATAAATTGACTTATTTCACTAGGTTAATCGGCTAAATTGACTTATTTCACTACGTTAATCGAATAAATTGAGTTATTTCACTAGGTTAATCGAATAAATTGATTTATTTCACTAGGTAAATCGAATAAATTGACTTATTTCACTAGGTTAATCGAATAAATTGACTTATTTCACTAGGTTAATCGAATAAATTGACTTATTTCAGTAGGTTAATCGAATAAATTGACTTGTTACAATCCCAAACAAGGAAATTGACTTGTTACAAGCCCAAACAACTAAATTAACTTATTTTACAGGTTCCAATGAATAAATTGACTTATGTTACAGGGAGTAATGAATAAATTTATTGATTTTACAGGGATAATCGAGGAAATTGACTTATTTTACAGGGCTTTTTAAATAAATTGAGATATTTGACAGGTAGTAATTATGAAATTGAGTTACTTTACTACGACAAATTTTAAATTATAAACAATTCTTGTAACCAGATTTTAAAATCCCCCATAATCCATTAATTAGGTAATTTAATTCAATTAATAATAATAATTAAATAATCTGAGGCAATTTAAGTAAAACATTGTTAGGACAGCCGTAACAATAGGATTAATGAATGAACGAAACACAAAGCGTATCGTTTAAGAGAATCAGCGAGGTAATTAATTAACCCCTCTAAAAATAGCCCGTAAAAGTTGGGGTCCTCTAACGACCGACGAACTATCATTATGTAGAAGATTCGTAGGCAAATAACGACGTTGATCTAGTACAAAAAAGAGCCTTTTTAAAACGTCATTACAAGTGCAAAGACGCGTGTAAAATTCGTTTTCTTTTCTCTCCCAACGGTCTAAAAGGGTTCCGCCTTTGTTAGAGTCATAATTTTCAAAGAACCGAAAATTAAGCCTTGGCGCGTTCCGACGCGAAAGTTCGTTCCACGAGAGTTTCGTCTAAAAGCGCCTTCGTAGGTACGGATCAACCAGGCGTAAAAATTCGCGTCGTTTAAGGAAAACGCGGCGACGCTCGCGCCAAGGTTACACGCCAGGCCATTTAAAGCGCGGACGGAGATAACTTTATTTAACTTTTTTTAATGACAGTGTTTGCCAAGGGGATAATGGGCAAATATAATTACGCCTTTGTGTACGTTAAAGTGAATATTTGAATTGTTTGGATAACTACGTATCTGTACCGAATATTTGGACTGTTTTGGGGTAATTACGGTTCTGGGAATATGTCGATTTTTTGTTTTGCCAAACACGTGTTTTTATTGAATTTTACAGTCTAACCGTTTATTTCAAATGTTTTAATCGTTTATTTCAAGTGTTCTAATCGCTTATTTGAAACGTTCTAAAAACTGCTTATTTCAAATGTTCTAACAGTTCATTTTGGCAAACCGTTTTTAATAGCTGTTCCGAAGGTGTTTTTAACATTCAGGTACATTTTATACCACCTTTTAGTTCTAAAGCATTTTCAACCCTTTAGTTGAGGCGCGTGTTTCAACCGTTAAGTTCAATTGATTTTTCAACCGTTTAGTTCCTAAGTACTTACCGTGTTCTAACCGTTTAGTTAAGCTACGTTCACATGTAACCGGTAGAAAACGGTTTGAATCGGTTTAAAAGAAAATTAGCCTGGTCGAGTGGGTCGTCATTTAAGTAATCAGGTGTACAAAATTATATCGAGTGACTACCCCTCGAGCCTGGTTCACTCAACTCGGACTTCGACACGTTTTGAATCGATATCAAGGCAACATGTGAACGCGTCTTTAACCGTTAAGTTCAATTGATTTTCAACCGTTTAGCCCAATAGTTCCAAAGCGTGTTTCAACCGTTTAGTTCAAGAGCCTGTTTTAGAGGTGAAGTTCAAATAACTGTTCTAAAGCGCTTTTAACCTTTTATTTCCAGGGTATTTCGGAGATCGTTTTATTGTGAATCCATAGAAACTACAAGAGGAATAGAAAGAGTCGATGAAAAGTGTTACAGGCAAAAGGTTCTCCGTTCATTTCCGCTTGAATCTAATTGTCCGTCATTTTTTAATTGGCTTTTTTTATTGGACCAGAGATAACCGGAAATGAAGGGAGAACCTTTTGCCCGTGTCATCTTAGTAAAGCACGTACAAAGGCTCGGCCTTCAATTCCTGCGGTAGTTTCTATGGTGAAACGTCAATAGATTCGTAGTGGTATTAAGGTTTTACTTTGGTTGGATAAAAATAGCGCAAACGATCAGAAGAACTCATAACCGAGGTCCCTCAAATAAGACAAAGCCTGAATATTTCACAAGGTCACATGTATTGCGTTTTTATTGATTCCAGCAGTTATTTATTCAGTTGTCCACTCTAGACGGACTAAATCAATGTCCAAACCCCTTTATATTCTTCGAGCCAAGGCCTAAAAGAAATAGAAAACGCGCCCGGACAAGTCCGAGACGAGACGCGTGCCTCGCGAGAGTCGGCAACCCAATATGCCAAGTGGGCAAACCAGGCGCATCAAAAGATTGGAAAGAAAATACGACGAATCAGGCGTAGCTTAGCGGGAAAGGAAACGACGCCAAATCGGATGCAAAAATTGCAACGGACAGTTGGAATCGACATTTTTCTGGGCGTCAGATCGCGTGAGGCCAACAATTTTTGGCTTGACGAAAAATCTTCAGTTTGTCTTGTGGACTATGCGCCGACGTTTTCCGCCGTTCGCAGACTGAAAAAAACCCGGCGTAGCTGAGAGGAGAAGCTAAAAAACCTAGGATAGCCTAGAGCCATAGCGAAAACATCTGGGGTGGTTAAGAGACGACGCTGGGAAAATCCTGGGGTAGCTGAGAGGCGAAGAGAATAAACCTAGGGTAGCTTAATTAGAAGTGACATGGAAAATCCTGAGGAAGCTTAGAGGCGACGAGAATAAACCTAGGGTAGCTGAGAGGCGACATGGAAAATCCTGGAGTAGCTGAGAGGCGACGAGAATAAACCTAGGGTAGCTGAGAGGCGACATGGAAAATCCTGGGGTAGCTGAGAGGCGACGAGAATAAACCTAGGGTAGCTTAATTAGAAGTGACATGGAAAATTCTGGGGTAGCTTAGAGGCGACGAGAATAAACCTAGGGTAGCTTGGAGGCGACATGGAAAATCCTGAAGAAGCTGAGAGGCGACGAGAATAAACCTAGGGTAGCTTAATTAGAGGTGACATGGAAAATTCTGGGGTAGCTTAGAGGCGACGAGAATAAACCTAGGGTAGCTTGGAGGCGACATGGAAAATCCTGAAGAAGCTGAGAGGCGACGAGAATAAACCTAGGGTAGCTGAGAGGCGACATGTAAAATCCTGGAGTAGCTTAGAGGCAACGAGAATAAACCTATGGTAGCTGAGAGGCGACATGGAAAATCCTGGGGTAGCTGAGAGGCGACGACAATAAACCTAGGGTAGCTTAGAGCCGACATGTAAAATCCTGGGGTAGCTGAGAGGCGACGAGAATAAACCTAGGGTAGCTTAATTAGAAGTGACATGGAAAATCCTGAGGAAGCTTAGAGGCGACGAGAATAAACCTAGGGTAGCTGAGAGGCGACATGGAAAATCCTGGGGTAGCTGAGAGGCAACGAGAATAAACCTAGGGTAGCTGAGAGGCGACATGGAAAATCCTGGGGTAGCTGAGAGGCGACGAGAATAAACCTAGGGTAGCTTAATTAGAAGTGACATGGAAAATTCTGGGGTAGCTTAGAGGCGACGAGAATAAACCTAGGGTAGCTTGGAGGCGACATGGAAAATCCTGAAGAAGCTGAGAGGCGACGAGAATAAACCTAGGGTAGCTGAGAGGCGACATGTAAAATCCTGGAGTAGCTTAGAGGCGACGAGAATAAACCTAGGGTAGCTTAATTAGAGGTGACATGGAAAATTCTGGGGTAGCTTAGAGGCGACGAGAATAAACCTAGGGTAGCTTGGAGGCGACATGGAAAATCCTGAAGAAGCTGAGAGGCGACGAGAATAAACCTAGGGTAGCTGAGAGGCGACATGTAAAATCCTGGAGTAGCTTAGAGGCGACGAGAATAAACCTAGGGTAGCTTAATTAGAGGTGACATGGAAAATTCTGGGGTAGCTTAGAGGCGACGAGAATAAACCTAGGGTAGCTTGGAGGCGACATGGAAAATCCCGAAGAAGCTGAGAGGCGACGAGAATAAACCTAGGGTAGCTGAGAGGCGACATGTAAAATCCTGGAGTAGCTTAGAGGCAACGAGAATAAACCTATGGTAGCTGAGAGGCGACATGGAAAATCCTGGGGTAGCTGAGAGGCGACGACAATAAACCTAGGGTAGCTTAGAGCCGACATGTAAAATCCTGGGGTAGCTGAGAGGCGACGAGAATAAACCTAGGGTAGCTTAATTAGAAGTGACATGGAAAATCCTGAGGAAGCTTAGAGGCGACGAGAATAAACCTAGGGTAGCTGAGAGGCGACATGGAAAATCCTGGGGTAGCTGAGAGGCAACGAGAATAAACCTAGGGTAGCTGAGAGGCGACATGGAAAATCCTGGGGTAGCTGAGAGGCGACGAGAATAAACCTAGGGTAGCTTAATTAGAAGTGACATGGAAAATTCTGGGGTAGCTTAGAGGCGACGAGAATAAACCTAGGGTAGCTTGGAGGCGACATGGAAAATCCTGAAGAAGCTGAGAGGCGACGAGAATAAACCTAGGGTAGCTGAGAGGCGACATGTAAAATCCTGGAGTAGCTTAGAGGCGACGAGAATAAACCTAGGGTAGCTTAATTAGAGGTGACATGGAAAATTCTGGGGTAGCTTAGAGGCGACGAGAATAAACCTAGGGTAGCTTGGAGGCGACATGGAAAATCCTGAAGAAGCTGAGAGGCGACGAGAATAAACCTAGGGTAGCTGAGAGGCGACATGTAAAATCCTGGAGTAGCTTAGAGGCGACGAGAATAAACCTAGGGTAGCTTAATTAGAGGTGACATGGAAAATTCTGGGGTAGCTTAGAGGCGACGAGAATAAACCTAGGGTAGCTTGGAGGCGACATGGAAAATCCTGAAGAAGCTGAGAGGCGACGAGAAAAAACCTAGGGTAGCTGAGAGGCGACATGTAAAATCCTGGAGTAGCTTAGAGGCAACGAGAATAAACCTATGGTAGCTGAGAGGCGACATGGAAAATCCTGGGGTAGCTGAGAGGCGACGACAATAAACCTAGGGTAGCTTAGAGCCGACATGTAAAATCCTGGGGTAGCTGAGAGGCGACGAGAATAAACCTAGGGTAGCTGAGAGGCAACATAGAAAATCCTGGGGTAGTTGAGAGTCGACGAGAATAAACATAGGGTAGCTTAGAGGCGACAAGAACAAACCTAGGGTAGCTGAGAGGCAACATAGGAAATCCTGGGGTAGCTGAGAGTCGACGAGAATAAACCTAGGGTAGCTTAGAGGCGACATGGAAAATCCTGAGGAAGCTGAGAGGCGACGAGAATAAACCTAGGGTAGCTGAGAGGCAACATAGAAAATCCTGGGGTAGTTGAGAGTCGACGAGAATAAACATAGGGTAGCTTAGAGGCGACAAGAACAAACCTAGGGTAGCTGAGAGGCAACATAGGAAATCCTGGGGTAGCTGAGAGTCGACGAGAATAAACCTAGGGTAGCTTAGAGGCGACATGGAAAATCCTGAGGAAGCTGAGAGGCGACGAGAACAAACCTAGTGTAGCTGAGAGGCAACATAGAAAATCCTGGGGTAGTTGAGAGTCGACGAGAATAAACCTAGGGTAGCTTAAGTAGAGGTGACATGGAAAATCCTGAGGAAGCTGAGACGCGATGAGAATTAACCTAGGGTAGCTTAAGTAGAGGTGACATGGAAAATCCTGGGGTAGCTTAGAGGCGACGAGAATAAACCTAGGGTAGTTGAGAGCCGACATGGAAAATTCTGAGGAAGCTGAGAGGCGTCGAGAATAAACATAGGGTAGCTTAGAGGCGACATGGAAAATCCTGGGGTAGTTGAGAGTCGACGAGAATAAACCTAGGGTAGCTTAAGTAGAGGCGATATGGAAAATCCTGAGGAAGCTGAGACGCGACGAGAATAAACCTAGGGTAGCTTAAGTAGAGGTGACATGGAAAATCCTGGGGTAGCTTAGAGGCGACATGGAAAATCCTGGGGTAGCTTAGAGGCGACATGGAAAATCCTGGGGTAGCTTAGAGGCGACATGGAAAATCCTGGGGTAGCTTAGAGGCGACATGGAAAATCCTGGGGTAGCTTAGAGGTGAATAGTTTTATAAATTGGGGAATAATTTAGGTAGTTCCTCCCCTTCCGTCACGTTACTCAGGCATACCTTCCCGCCAGGGCCGTCTTAAGGCATGGGCTAAATGGGCTTCAGCCCAGGGCCCCTAGCCAGTTTTGGGGCCCCGGAAAGGCCAGCAATACAGCCTCTACTCTAGGGATAAGGGTTTAGTTGTTTAAATATTATTTATGCTCATTTCATATTATGTATCTTTCAGTTACGTCTAAAGTAATTTCACTCATCGCCACATCGCGTATCATATGGTACCTACAATTTCTAAAACCTAACAGCGAGTCACTGTCAGTAAAACTCTTATTTTCAGTAGGCCTATGTTATACTTTTGAAAATAAAAGTTTTGGGTTGATTATTGTGTAGTTGAATTTGGACAACGGACATACAAAGGCTGACCGTTGGAGATTGCAAAGGTGTTAAGAAATAATTTAGCCCAGGGCCCCAAAAGGTCTTAAGACGGGCCTGCTTCCCGCATCCCAAAATAACACCATTCTGGAGCGTACAAATTTTTGCTGACAAGCGTAACCCCGAAAGGGAGTATGAACTAAATCGAAAAATCTTTTAGTTTTTAACAACGTAATTAGCGTTAATCAGCCCTAACTACTGATCCACCAGAAACATTTAGGTTCATATTCCCATTCATTTTGGGGCTAGCGCATCTTGTTACTTTTTCCGAATATCCACGATCAATTTTTCGTTTTTTCCTTCGTGCCATTGTTGGGTATTCATACGATAATTACGTAATAAAATGGCCCTGGATTATCAAAGGAGGGGGGGGGGGCATTTTCCGAGTGGCCGGTTCCGCTTCGCTGTGCTGGAAAATTGAACGCTCTTTGAATAGAACTTAGACGCGAATAAATATTAATAGCGCCGCGAATGACCATCAAACATACTCTCAAATGGCCGGGGGTTTCGGCTGTGTGCCGCTTACTAAGTTGCTGGCTTGTGTGTTTATATCATGCTAATAGAGAAAGTTGCTTAAATCGTAAAAAAATAATTAGATTTTGTTTTTAAATAAATTATTGATTAAATTACATCAATTCATTTATTTATAGTTAGGGAGAATGACTTATAATATTATAGAACTAACAAATATTTTTACAGAAATTCTATAAAATTGTAACCGGAATTATTTAATAAATACAAAGAAATGTCGATCTTTTTCTATAGAAATGTTTCAAAAGGTTATGCAAAAATTTTTGAGGAGTTGTAAGGGGTGAGTTGAGAAGAATGCCTGTTTTTCCCAATTTTCCTACGATGAGTTGAAAGAGCGCCAGAGAGCTTCAAAGTGTGGCCTACTAGCCCCTGGAATTAGGCTGCAACAAGCGCTAAACTAAGCAACAGGGACTTTAAATACTGTTTAAGTTTACTTTTTTACGCTGGTTAGCTCGATTTGTTTTCAAAGTCCTTTTTTACCTATCACACGAACACCTTAATGTTCGCGTTTCCCTGCTGCTTGGTGTTGTGCTCGTTGCAGCCTACTTCGAGGGGCTAGTAGGTCACACTTTGAAGCTCTCTGGCGCTCTTTTAAGTCATCGTAGGAAAATGTGGACAAAACAGGCATACTTCTCTACTCACCCCCTACAACTCCTTCAAATTTTTGATATAGATTTCTATATGAATTAGAGTTAACTATCAGAGTGTATCCTCGGTTGTGACATAAGATGATAAAATAATTACTTTATGTGCTCAAAATACTCAGAATTCTCAGAAAGAATAACTTGTTTGGTACATCAAATTAACCTTCTCAGCCAACATGAAAGCTTAGTGAGCTTCTGTCGTTGGTTGAAATTTGTCTATATGTCAACATCTGAAACATAATTAATAACTATTTTGACCTAACCCACGCGTTATTACGCAATCGCGCTAAAATAACAATAATATTTTGAGTACATTTTGAAACAATAGCGGAAATATTTTAGGATTTGTGCAGGTGACTGACAAGGAGACATCCCGAAGTGTAACCCACCGATTTTGTTCAAACTCGGGGGATTGGTAGACCTTCATGTAACTTGAAAAATCCTAAAGTGAATTTATTCAATGGGCAACCGTTTTGCCATAGCAACGAAAAATGTTTTTGACAACCAAAAATGGAAATTTTCCCATTGAAAATAACATGGGATTCTGACCGAAAAATTTGAACAAATTTCAAAATTTCGAAAATGCCAAAAATAGAAGAAATAGATAAAAATTGACAAAAAAAAACACCAAAGTTGATCAACTTTTGATTAATTTGATGTCAAAATCCCATGTTATTTTCAATGGGAAAATTTAATATTTTGTGTTGTCAAAAACATTTATCGTTGCCACGGCAAAACGGTTGCCCATTGAATAAATTCCCTTTAGGATTTTTCATGATACATGATGGTCTACCAATCTCCCGAGTTTGAACAAAATCGGTGGGTTACACTTCGGGATGTCTCCTTGTGAGTTCATCTCAATTCCTTTACGCGGGTGCGCTTTTGAAAAATAAAAGTAATTTTAAATTCCTATTTAATGGTTACAGATTTCAAAAATTCCGAATGAAAATTGATACCGGGTATCATTATTTTAACGATATAAAAATTTCAAGTCTTTTTTTGTTTAGCGAGGGTGGTAGGCTGGAAATATTAGCTGGGCCGGGGCCGTGGTGGGCGGGTTACGTGAGTCCGATCATTAGTCCTGCACGCGAAATCGCCAAGACGATTTCGCTCACTATAACCAAACAAATCGGTACATTCATCAAACCAAAAGGGAATAACGGTTTTGTTACGCCATCTAGCGTCGTTAAAGGAAAGATACTTCTAAAAGGGGGCGTGGTCGCGGGGTAAATCGCTTAACGACGAACCCGTCATGATTAAATAAAAGCTTTGTATTACCGCGGAGGTAAAAACATCCTTTTTTATAATTACAATTGCCGAGTTTAAGCGAGGAACAATGAACGCGTAGAAAGTAACTCTTTATTCTTGTTAATTTCTTTAAATTTATTTTAATTAAATAGGTTTTGTTTTATTGTCAATTTGATTATTTATTGTTTATTTTAACTATTAATAATTTTCCCGTGTCGCTATTGTAAACTGCATTTTAAATTAATATTTGTCACACAAGTTGATATAATAATAATAATAATAATAATGCATTCTTGTGGTAATGTAATTTAAATTATTTGAGGTTCAGACGTTCGGCGTTCTTTTCTGGCGAGCTTAAGCTCCTCTATTAACTTCTGGCGCAAATATTTGTCTTAAAAGCGATCAAATACAAAATTAAATCTGAAAACGCGACATCGCGTGCTCGAGAAACGCCCGCCGAAACGAGTGGAAAATCGAGCCACACCAAAAATACCCTTCTACTATTCACGCTGAAATTACAAAGTATAAAATGAAATCGTTTGCATTGTTATTATATTTTAATGAGCAGTTTTTTTATTTAATTTTAAAAGTAGGCTCAATCGACTGTTATTTTGTATTTTTTCAAGCAACTAAATGGGTTGCACGATTTTACGACAACGTTTAATGCATGTTTTACTTGTTTTTATTTAATTGGTACTTTGCTTGTTTGGCTTAAGAAATTTAAAATTTAAATTAGTCCTAAAGTAAATTTTGTTTTACTTTGAATTTTCACAGAAATATTTTTTATATTTATAAATTTGTTATTTAAATAAAATAGTAGACTAATAAGTATTAAGTTTATGATGCGATTCCAAACATCAGCGTTTGAATGCTGATGTTTGAATTCTTTCTCATCTTCAGGTTTTAAATGTTTGTATTTAAATTTAGTTTTATAATAAATTTTAATTAAATACAATTGTCTCATGAGTCTTCCGTAATAAACTTAATATTTATTACACATCAACATGACAAATATCAGTGCTTCAACTCTATAAAATAGTAGACTACTTTATTTATATAGTACAATATTTTTTTTTATAAAATAAATTTAAAAGTAGTAAATTTAGTACGTAATGGCTATAAATCCCTTTAATATATAGGAGATAAATAAATTTTATCAGAAGTATACAACCAAAAACTATTTCTAACTAACGCCATTTTAATCAGTGATTTATTTAACGAAAGATCAAGGTAACAAAGATTCGGCATGAAAAGAAATACCAGAAAAAGTAATATTTTTCGTGCTTATTAGCTAATTGGAAATTTCCGAGTCTCAGACCGTTGGCGCCATCTGTTAAGTTGGGTATTTAAAGATCGGCCTTTAATGGCGTTACCCCTGGGAAATAATCTGAACTGTCAAACGCGTATGGGTCTATACATCGAATTGGGTATAGTACCGCTAGAATGGCAATTTCAATCTGCCTTCCGCGAAACAATTTTTGCAAAATTGAGAACTCTATCATTTGTTGGTGGCGCCATCCACTGTTAGCGGCGGGAACTATATCCCATACAATTGAATTAATAGTACTAGTGTACTTTAAAAATGATAGATGGCGCCACCCGTATAATGATATAGTTGACGGCTGAATGCGCCTACTCGAAATTTCAGAATTTGTTTCGCGAAACCACGGCTCCCGAACGCGCCTTTGTCATTCTAGCGGTACTATTCAAAATTCAATGGGTCTATATGCCTCCATTCGTGTGAGCCAAGGAATAGTAATATTGCATTAAGGGTTAGAATAGACGATTTTAGTCATAGTGTCAGTGGAACAGTGCCGTGCCAACGTTTTAACGAGAGCGGGCGCAAAAACAATATTATAAGCACAACCTTTTTGAATAGGCTGCGTCCGAAAAAACGCCGAGATAAATAACAAAACACAAAGGTGTCGCATGTTTAGTCAAATTTTCAGGTTGACTAAATTTACGACACCGTAAAAGTCCGTCAGTGGTAAATAAGGATAATGATTGAAATACAACTCTGCGGAAAATCTAAACTAATAAAAAATAGAGGGGGCACGTCGTCCCCACTGCACGCCCCAGCAGTGGTCTCGGCCATAACATGAAGGGTGCAATAATGTAGAAGTGGAAGCGAAGGAGATTGGACTGACCTCGTAAGGACTTCATGTGCGCGACGGCCATGCGGAGAATTGTTAGTTTGTCGGGTTTCCGAGCGAGGGCGCTGCATGTTGGCACCATGTCTGATAGCTCCGTGATGTAGGCCGTCATCTTGTTCCTCCGCCTCCTTTCGATCTCGCTGTGGTTCTCTCTGAAATATTTCAAAAATCGACAATTCAAAATCTCATACATACGACTAAATTAAGTATATTGAAAATAAATATTTTACATAATGCTTTTTCAAAACCAAAAAATATATATTGTCTAATTCTTTTTCAAAACCAAAAAATATATATTCTCTAATTCTTTTTCAAAACCAAAAAATATATATTCTCTAATTCTTTTTCAAAACCAAAAAATATATACTCTCTAATCTTTTTTCAAAACTAAAGTATCTGATCTAATCCTTTATTCAAAACTATAAAGTATCTGATTTAACCCTTTTTTCAAAACTAAAGTATCTGATCTAATCCTTTTTTCAAAAATAAAGTAGCTGATCTAATACTTTTTTCTAATATTTATAATATTATTTCCAAGTTAAAAAATATCTTTCGTAATAATTTTTCAATAATAAAAATATATTTTCAAAATAATAAAAATTTCTTACATTATATTTTATTAAAATGAAAAATATCTTATATAATATCTTTTGAAAATGAAAAATATTTTACTAAATACTGTTTTAAAACTAAAAATATTTTACCTAATACTATTTTACAATTAAAAATATTTTACCTAGTATCGTTTTAAAACTTAATATATTTTCCCTAGCATCGTTTTTAAGCTAAAAATATTTTACCTAGCATCGTTTTAAAACTAAAAATATTTTACCTAGCACTGTTTTAAACCTAAAAATATCCTAGCTAAATTGTTATTAAAATTAAAAATATCTTAGCTAAAATCTTACTAAAACTAAAAATTTTAGTTTTCTTCTATGTCTCTTGGTTTTATTAAGATTTTAGGTAAGATATTTTTAGCTAAAATATCTTTTAAAATGAAAATATTTAACTAAAACATTGGTTAAACTAATATGCAAGCTAAAATCCCTAAACCGAATATCTTAGCTACAACTAAATCTGTTCAAAGAAGAATAGAATAGCAAAATAAAATATAAATGTAAAGTAATAAATTAGCATAGATGTAAAAGTAAATTTATGAAAGGAAAGCAAAACCCAATGTAAGTTGGGGTCAGCCGCGAAGTAGCAGGCAGGGATCGTGAGAGAGTGGCGAGCGTCGTAAGGGCTTTTAAATAAATAAGTAGCAGGTGCGCCGAAGCAGGTGCAGACGAAATGAGTCTAAGATTTAATTCCCAACGCGACGGACCTTCTCTTTGTCTCGCACTCATACGTCCGAGAGATCTTTGGGCAAGGCCTCGTATTCGCCAAAATTCTTAAAAGCCTTCAAACGCGATCATCGTATAAGTACGTAGATCATAATCAGAGATAAATGCCGAAAGGGTTATTTCAAATGAAAACTTAACTCTCTTTATTCGCCCATAATGTTTGAAATAGCACCTCTACAATTGCAATATTTTATTGAGTGACGATTGGAATTAATTAAATGTAATTTCCAAACGGGGGAATTACCAAAAGTTACTATTAAATTTCTAAGATAGAATGAAAATACGACTGTATATAGCTAGAATGAAAATAGGCTATTGCCTAAATGAAAATGTTGAGGAAAATAGCCTATTGACAGAATGAAAATACTATGGAAAATATGGCTATTGATATAATTAAAATACGGCTGTAGTTTGAATCAGAATTCGAATGGTAAAAACAGAATGAATATTGATAGAATGAAAATTTGGCTGTTGCCTAAATGACAATACCGAGAAAAATACTATAGCTAGAATTAAAATACTGAGAAAAATACTGTAGCTAGAATTAAAATATTGTGAAAAATACTGTAGCTAGAATTAAAATACTGAGAAAAATACTATAGCTGGAATGAAAATACTGAGAAAATACTATAACTAGAATGAAAATTCTGAGGCAAATAATGCTATTGATAGAATGAAAATACTGCTATTGATAGAACGAAAATACGGCTATCGATAGAATGAAAATACGGCTATCGATAGAATGAAAATACGGCTATTGATAGAATGAAAATACGGCTATTGATAGAATGAAAATACCGCTATTGATAGAACGAAAATACGGCTATCGACAGAACGAAGATACGGCTATTGATAGAATGAATATACCGCTATTGATAGAATGAATATACCGCTATTGATAGAATGGTAATACCGTTTCTGATAGAATGAAAATAGCGCTATTGAGAGAATGGTAATACCGTTTCTGATAGAATGGTAATACCGTTTCTGATAGAATGAAAATACCGCTACTGATAGAATGAAAATACCGTTATTGATCGAATGAAAATAGCGTTATTGATAGAATGAAACTACGGGTACGATAAACGAATAAAGCTAAAACTGAGTCAACAACGAGTATTAAAAAAATTCCCCTTATCCTGAACATTTTCGTTTAATTTTAATGTTTACATTTACCATCCAATAGAAACGATCCTTTTTTGCTCTTCTTAGTACGTTTAATAACAAGAAGCGGCTTATGTTCGGATAAGATCAAGAAAGCCAAGTTGATGAACTACCGAAAACGCTAATTTTCTCTCCCCTCCAGTCAACGATGCTAATCTTCCATTTCCAGGCTGATTTTTAAAACAATACATTCTCCGGGCATCCTTCTATCATCGGCCGCTGGGGGGCGCGCTGAACTGTGGTAGCTCATACGGCAGCGCCCCCCTCTACAACAGGTGATATCTCATCTATATAACTATCCCCCTTCGACCCCCCGCCCGGGAAAAATGCTTCTTCACTTATGGGAAAACACGGAGAAGTTTGGTAAGCACATTTCCTTACCTCGATTCGAAAATACTGTAACTCGCTTTTTGTTCGAAATTGGGATTTATTTAAATTCCAAATTTAATACACTTTTAAATTAAATAATAAATTACAATTTAAGGTAAAATAAGTCCTAATTAAATTTCAATAAATAAATTTAATTTAAACTTGTTAGCGATATCATCGTAACAAGAAATTTAATGTATCAAAATTAAATAAAATTAATAGAAAATTATTTAGTGAAAGAATTTTTAAGGCTAACCGAGAAGTAATTAAATTTCATAAAGATAAATAAAAATTTTAAACTTGTTACCGATAAAAGGCTAGTATCACGGATAACAAGGCATTTCATGTAAGCAATTAAAATTAGGATAAAATAATTTTGTGAAATAAAATTTAAGGTCAACCAAGTCAAAATTTAATTTAATTCAGATTAATATAAATTTTAAAAGGCTAGTGTTATGATAACGAGTAATTTAAGATTTAAGTAATTTTACAATTGAAAACCAACCCAATAACATTGATATAGTAATAAAATTTTATTTAAGACTAATAAAAAGTTTAATTTAAACTTGTTACCGATACAAGGATATTTCCAAAAAGATCCGGGATTTGAAATCAGAATATTTCGAGTTATGTCATTTTCGCTCTGAGGCGAAGCGATTTGTGGAAGAAGCTATAGTTTGATACATTACGAAGATGGAGGAATGCATTTATTACGAAGGTAGGGGTCAAAAGTATAGTTTGGAGAAGATTTTCCGTACTCTCGCCAGAAGGGGGCGCGATGATTTCCCAGAATAAATCTTTCAGCGTCCCCCCCCTCTAATTTGCCTCCCCCTTTCGGTCTGGGCTGGTGGCTGATATCCGGGTTTGTAAAGAAGAACTGAAAATTGAAGCTCATCTAAATATTTCTGTATCATTATTTTTATATACCTAAGATATTATTATCACGTTATAAAAACGTTTCTTTTTCACATTTTGTGAGTGTTTTTTATTTAATGTCTTTTTGCTGGAGTTGTCCGCCTGTCGTGGGTGGAGAATCACGTTACGCGCGCTGGAAGGAACCCTTCCAAATTCGGTTAGCCTGCTGCGAGCTAATCTTATGTATGGAAAGACAGCATTTGCGGCTTGCCATTATTATAAGCCTTGAAGGCGCACGTATATAGTTACCACCAAAAGTTAGCAATCTAAATACAGTTTTCGGTACAGTCAATAATATATTTATTTGTACTTTGGGAAAATGAGTATGTTGAGCTGATTTTTAGCGTTTGTTCCCAATTCCCTTTAGGTTCGAAAAATTCTAAAACCACTAGAAGCTCAAACTGGTGACGTTTTTCCTTCCCCCCTTAAAATCAGCTAGGCTAATACCCAAGGCACCACCTTAGGCCTAAGTCATCAAGCGACTTTAGAGAGCCTTTAATTCAGGTGGCCGGGTTACAATGCGTAGGAGGGTGGTGGCAAGCCTATCATGCCACGCGAGCCTACAGCTCCCTACACTAATTATTACAGTTAACCTCAACAAGTTTTTATGGAAGGGGAAACCGAAGGGCTCGGGGGAAAACCCCTTAAACCAGGAGGGAGAGAACTTGCAAACTCAACGCAGTAGTGTTGTTAATTTTCCGGAAAAATAAAATGCGGAAAATTTTCCGCAAATCGAAAAAATAAAAAATTGAAACATAAATGACTTTTTAATGGTTTATAATGTTTAACTTTTTATCGATCCAAAATGTCTAATAACAGTTAACATACCACAAAACATTAATAGTGTAACATTGTTAATCAGTTTAAACTAGTCTAGAGGTTTAGTTTTACTTTTCGATTAAAAAAAAATGAGGCCAATTTTGCAAACAATATATTAAACTAATCATGAAATGAAAACTTTTTTTAAATTTTTTTCGGAAAAATACGGAAAATTTTCCGGAAAAAAGGCCTTGGGGTATGCCTACTTACAACACTAGATAAATGTGTGTTATGTTGAATTTGAACAACGACGTTTTTTTATATTTTACTTTATCTTTCATTATGTCATTTATTTTAAATGTTTTTCTACTTTAATTTCGGTATATCTTCTACAAAAATTACTATAATTTTAAAAATGTTTTCAAAATTATCCTTTATTCAGTAAACAATTTTGAATTTTTTATTACATCTTTCGCTTTCCCTACACTTAAACACGTTTTTTCCCCGATTTAAACATTTTGTTCTATAACTGCCTCCAGGAATCCATACCTCTACTTGGAATCATAGACAATTGTCTATGTTGGAATGCTTACCCCATTACCCTGCCGTATCATGTATGGCAAGATCACTGACGGCTTTGGCCCCGCCTACGAGAGAAAAAATCGCCTCTGCGCGCCCCCCTCTTACGTTGCTGTTTGTTAAGTTAACATAGTGACGTCAAAAACCGTCAACCCCATCGAGACGAAAATCTGCCGCGATAAGCATTCCAAGTAGAAGTATGGATTCCTGCTGCCTCTGCTAAAACCATATATTCAAATTTCTAAATCGTAACTAAACAATTTGTATTTCTAATTTTAATAGCGCTCCCGTTAAACTTAATTTTAATAGAATTTAATTTGAAAGCATAGATAAAAAAGTGTAGCGCAAATTTGTAAAAGGGTGGGTAGAAAAACCAGCGTCGTGTTTCTGAAAATGAAAAGGGGCGGAAGGAGAAATTGGCGGAGCAAATAAGTTCTGGGGCAGAGCATGTGGCCAAAACAACTCCGAAGTTTCTTTTGCTGCCAGTTCTTTTTATATTCCCGTTAGCCATCTAATGGTTACCGCGGAAAAGGCACAAAATAAGAAATCCCCGTGAGGAGAGGGGAAGCCAGCGCACCGGGGAAACTACAGGGTGCTGCCATCTCGATTGCAGATTTTATTATTTTTACATTTTCGATTAATGTTTTAACGAGTATCTTGTAATTAGCTAGCGTGTAGCTTGTATATTAGCTAAGACGTAGCTTGTATATTAGCTAACGTCCAACGTGTAGCTCGAATATTAGCTAACGTCCAACGTGTAGCTCGAATATTAGACAACGTATAGCTCGAATATTAGACGACGTGTAGCTCGAATATTAGACAACGTGTAGCTCGAATATTAGACAACGTGTAGCTCGAATATTAGACGACGTGTAGCTCGAATATTAGACGACGTGTAGCTCGAATATTAGACAACGTGTAGCTCGAATATTAGACGACGTGTAGCTCGAATATTAGACGACGTGTAGCTCGAATATTAGACAACGTGTAGCTCGAATATTAGACGACGTGTAGCTCGAATATTAGACGACGTGTAGCTCGAATATTAGACAACGTGTAACTCGAATCTTAGACAACGTGTAGCTCGAATATTAGACAAGTGTAGCTAAAACAGAGCTTGTATATTAGCCATAGCTAGAGCTTAGCTTTTAAATTAGACCATGTGTAGCTTTTAAATTAGCTAATTAACAAAGCTATATCTTTTGGGTTGGTTAACGCATGGTTTGGTTCTTGGGCCATAAGAACGACTAGTTTTTTAAAGATGGAGATTATGAGCGAACGTGTAGTTAGGGTTAACGAACAAGCATTGAGCTGGTGTTTTCGATTTAACGTACGTACAACCTGCGTTTATAAGCTAGCGTAGAGATGGGGTTTCTGAGCCGAGCTTACAACTTGGGTTTACCGCTACCTAGGAGCAACAAACACAGCACCCCACACAAGGAGAACGCAACCCATCAAAGGATTTTAATTTGTACATTTTTCATTGGTTAGACGCATTATCGCTTGCTTTGTCGGAAGGGGAAAATTCGGAAATTGTCTTCCCCCCGTCCGTAAAACGTTCAACTTAAAGGTCCGTCCAATGAAATTTGTACGCAACACTGCGTTAGTGTTTTTAGAGGCTAGCTGCGCTGCTGCGTTCTCCTTCTGTTTGCTGCTCCTAGCCGCTACAGAGTTTCATTATAGCTAAGGTACAGTTAATTTTAGCTACAGCTTTATAGTCGTAAACAACGTTATTTCAGAACAGCGCACTCTTAACTTAAGTTTATAATAAACTGATTTAGCTAACTAATCCCTTTTTTAAAGACGGTACATTTCGGAGCAAGAAAATGCTAACAAGAGGTCGGCAACTTTCACCCTGTACAGAGCTTTTCCCTCATTTTCGTTTTGTTTTAAGGTAGAAAGAGTCTTCCTACACAAATAGGCGGAAGGGGTGGGCTGCGAAGATAAAAGGAAAACTGGGTGGGCAGGGGTCGGCGGAGAGTAGATGCGTGCCGCTCTCGTTCCCCGGAGTGTTCCTCGGGTAAAAGGGACCCCCCCCCCCCCCGAGATCTCCCTGAAGAGGGCGCCCAGGCGAGCCCACGAGGCCGACCAACTAAATGGATTTCTTCAATCTAGCTTCAATCACCGCTAGAGGATAAACTATGTTTTATTCCGTTTGTAGCCCCCTCTTTCTTGCGCCCCCCTCCCCCCGTTGCCACGTTCCTCTCCCTCGCTTTGCTCTTTCCTCTTCTGGCAGCGCTGCTTTTTACGCGATCAGGGCGCCATCTATCCTTTCTGGTCGCCTATTGGAGATGGTGTCGTCGGCTGTCTAGTTTACATTCCTTTTACGTTAAATACGATTTGTATTTTTAAGTCATTTCCGGTACGTCACTGAAGAAGGTTTAGTTTGGTTTCTGTTTAAATTATTTTAGTGTTGTTAATTTTCCGGAAGAATAACAAATTTAAACGTAAATTACTTTTTAGGGGTTTTTAATTTTTTTAACTTTTTATCGATATAAAATGTCAGTACACATACTACAAATAATTAATAGTGTTAATCAGATTAAAGCTAGTCTAGAGGATTAGTTTTACTTTTAGATTCGACAAAATGAGGCGAAAATTCCGCTTTATTTAAATTGGCAAACAATATATTTGAATAATCATGGAATGAAAACTTTTTTTCCGGAAAAAAGGCCTCGGTCATTTTCCGACTTACAACACTAAATTATTTTGCGTGATTAAATCATTATTTAAGATTAAATACTTTTAATCGCGATTTAATCTACTAAATCCAAATACAATAATTTTAAATCAGGATTTAATATTTTTAATTACAAATTATTCTATATAATCACGATTTAATAATTTAATATTTTTAAACATTTTCAAATTCTCGGTTAGTCCTAATAAAGTTTTTCGCCTTGAAGGCCTATCGGCCGAAGTACCGCATATTTTCCCCCAATAAAGCTTAGTTTTCTCCCCCACTTCTTGGTCTCTTTACTTGTTCGCGTTTTCACTCCTCACTCCCTAGACCAGCGGTTCCCAATTTTATTTTGCTATGGAACCCTAAATTATCCACCTAATTCTGGCGGAACCCCAACTCATTTTTTTACTCATCTTAAACTCTTGACACAAACAAAGATGGCCGCGCTGCGAATTCTCGGAACCCCTGCGACCCTTTACGGAACCCCATGCAGGGTTCCGTGGAACACATTTTGGGAACCACTGCTCTAGACCATTGGTGGTTCTCGTGTTTTTGCTCTAGCTGTTTAATATATTTCTCCAATACTGTATCAGTCGTTTATCTAACTCCTTAAGCGTTGATTTCATCCACGACATATCAGATTAATAATTTTGAAATTGGGATTTCATCTTTATAATAACAGTATTATCATTTTTAATCACTTTAATCACGATTTAATCTTCTAATCGCTACTTAATATATTTAATTAGAAATTATTAAATAATACGTGATTGCATCTTTGGAGATGATTAGAGGGTTTTCTAAGAATGATTAATTTCTGGGGAAAAATATTTGTATTCTGTAAAATTTAAAATCTTTGTAGGTTTTAAATAATATATATATATATATATATATATATATATATATATATATATATATATATATATATATATATATATATATATATATATATATAATAAATTATTACAATTGTCACGCGTTTTAGAAGGTACATTTTTTAAATTAAATATGCTATGCAAATTAGCACCAAACATGATTAAAATTCCCCCAATAAAATATCTCGGAACAGGGTGCACCCTCGATTTATTCGGAAATGAAAGTTACGCGACCTCTTGTTCGTATTTTTTCCTTAGTGTATCGTCGAACAAAATTATATTTATTTTATATCAACAGCAAACACTGTTTTCAAGCACGGACGATCTTCGGTTATTTTTTTATACCAACAACATACTCCCGCTCCGTATCGCTATCCCAATCTATAAATATTTTTTTTAGTTTAATACTTTTTCAAAACGTTAAACCTAATAACTGGTTTAAAATATGTTTAGAAAACTAGTTTTCCAATTTTTATCTCTGTAAAATTTTCTTTATCATCTACGAAAAGCTATTAAATGATATTATACTCGCGTGAAATAGTAGTTGGAGAAAATATAAGGATGATAATTGCAGTCAAATATAATGGCGCTTTTATTAAAAGTTTTAAATGGAATGTTTTTATCATTTGGAAAACTCGAATTTAAATACGTTTGAGGGGTCGTTCGCCATTTACGTTCGAATATTATCAGAGCATTTGATAGGCGTCCAAATAAAAACCAGATAGTTTAAAACAGACCGAGGGGTCGGACATTCACCAAAAATGTGAGGGGATTTCACGCTGGATTTCAAGATTTCTGGTTGGATTTCAGATTTCTAAATTTTGTCCAGGATTTCGGGATTTCTCGATATCTCTTTGGATTTCCAGATTTTTCATCGGGTTTTCGGATTAATTGCAGGATTTCGGATTTCTTGGAAAGTGTTCGGGATTTCTTTGAATGTCAAACCCCTGGAAGCAGACACTGATCTGAATTCATCGTCAGCCGACCGATAGAGGCTGAGCAGATCTCAGATGCCTCTCAGTTCTCAATTTTACACTTCCACCGGTTCAATTCCTTTCGAAATTTTAATTACGGTTTATTTTGGTTTTCTTTTCTACTAAACTAAGCCAGATAATTGTTCAGCTAACTGAATCTGGTTAACTAAATTCTAGAGTATTAGTTCAAATCTGTTACTTTGTTAAGAATATGAAACAATTTGAGCCCTGGGGTTTTTCACTCGTATAAAGTTTGTACATGTACACTTGATTACTGATTTACAATTTCTCTGTGGTTTTCAGCATAAGTCAACACCAAGAGGTGGGCTCACCTTAATTGGTCTCACCAATTCCTATCACTCAACTCAATGTAAACCCGGAGGATCTGCCTCCGGAAGTTGCTAAACTAGCGTCATCTATAGTCTGGGCCTCTCTATTCATAGGCATGGTCGAAAAAAGTCGTGACCCTAATGGTTGGTAAAAGTTGTATTCAATGGTTGAGCCGTACTCACTGTACTAGTAGGTAAATGAAACCATAGGTCAACGCCAAGAACTGGGCTCGAGCTCACCTCACTGAATTCGTATATGAGCCTACGGATGGTCTCGGGCTCACCTTGGTCTCACCAATTATGTGAGATTTCGAGCTCAGTAGATTAAAAACCTACAGACCGTCTCGGCCTCGGACTCACTGTTGTTATAAATATACGGGCAGTCTCGGGCACGGGCTCACTACAGTTACTTACAAATAAAATGGTGGTCTGAAGCTCGGTCTCACTATGTTTTAAAACTACTAAAGGCTCAAGCTCGAGCTCGATGTTTCAAAATACTCAGACCAGCTCTAGCTCGGGATCACTATATTGAAGCTCTGCTCAACATGATATAGTTAAACCCTTTCGGCAGCTCTGAACTCTAGAGTTGCTCATGTTGCTCAACCCGATTTTTCGTCGCACAATTTATTTATCAAATAGCCCAATTAGGGTTTTCGAGCTCCATTCCGGCAACACTGGCACACCTGGAAGACAGTCGGAGGCGGTCAGGCAGTCCTGAGCCCGGGAATCCGGACGGCACTGGCCGCGCTAGCTTCTAACCCTTTTTTGCCAAAATAAAGTTCGAACGTGGGCTTAGGGCTAAAAAATATCGCGAATTGGAAGGAGATCGAGCTCATCCTCAGATACGAAAACAGTATTCAAATCTGTTTCGGGCTTGGGCTCGGGCTCAATCGTATTCATGAGTTGAGCCCGTTGACTTATGGTTGTCAGTGATATCTCACAATATTTCGTGTTTACTTAAGTGACTACAGACCTCGAGATCAGGTTACTGAGTGAGAGTAATATATATATATATATATATATATATATTATCCCTGAATAACAATATATATTCTTGTCTCAACATGGTCATTCTCCGGGAGAATGACCATGTTGAGACAAGAATATATTGTTATTTAGGGATAATGATAATTTCTCCCTAAGTAACAATATATGCTTGTCTCAAAATGGTAATTCTTCCTAAGTATGAATATACATGTATATATTCTTGTATCGAAATGCTAATTCTTCCTAAGTATCAATATATTCTAGTCTCAAAATGGTAATTCTCCCTAAGTATCAATATATATATTTTGGTCTCAAAATGGTCATTGTCCCTAAGTAGAAATATATTTCGGTCTCAAAATGGTAATTCTTCCTAAGTATCAATATATTCTGGTCTCAAAATGGTAATTCTCCCAAAGTATCAATATATTCTGGTCTCAAAATGGTAATTCTTCCTAAGTATCAATATATTCTGGTCTCAAAATGGTAATTCTTCCTTAGTATCAATATATTCTGGTCTCAAAATGGTAATTATTCCTAAGTATCAATATATTCTAGTCTCAAAAAGGTAATTATTCCTAAGTATCAATATATTCTGGTCTCAAAATGGTAATTCTTCCTAAGTAGAAATATATTCTGGTCTCAAAATGGTAATTCTTCCTAAGTAGAAATATATTCTGGTCTCAAAATGGTAATTTTTCCTAAGTATCAATATATTCTGGTCTCAAAATGGTAATTCTTCCTAAGTAGAAATATATTCTGGTCTCAAA
The DNA here is from genome assembly GCF_980474605.1 of Leiobunum rupestre. Lineage (NCBI taxonomy): Eukaryota > Metazoa > Arthropoda > Arachnida > Opiliones > Sclerosomatidae > Leiobunum > Leiobunum rupestre. The sequence continues at coordinate 4,182,959 of NC_143394.1, forward strand.
ATGGTAATTTTTCCTAAGTATCAATATATTCTGGTCTCAAAATGGTAATTCTTCCTAAGTAGAAATATATTCTGGTCTCAAAATGGTAATTTTTCCTAAGTATCAATATATTCTGGTCTCAAAATGGTAATTATTCCTAAGTATCAATATATTCTAGTCTCAAAATGGTAATTATTCCTAAGTATCAATATATTCTGGTCTCAAAATGGTAATTCTTCCTAAGTAGAAATATATTCTAGTCTCAAAATGGTAATTATTCCTAAGTATCAATATATTCTGGTCTCAAAATGGTAATTCTTCCTAAGTATCAATATATTCTGGTCTCAAAATGGTAATTCTTCCTAAGTATCAATATATTCTGGTCTCAAAATGGTAATTCTTCCTAAGTAGAAATATATTCTAGTCTCAAAATGGTAATTCTTCCTAAGTATCAATATATTCTGGTCTCAAAATGGTAATTATTCCTAAGTATCAATATATTCTGGTCTCAAAATGGTAATTATTCCTAAGTATCAATATATTCTGGTCTCAAAATGGTAATTCTACCTAAGTATCAATATATTCTGGTCTCAAAATGGTAATTCTTCCTAAGTAGAAATATATTCTGGTCTCAAAATGGTAATTTTTCCTAAGTATCAATATATTCTGGTCTCAAAATGGTAATTCTTCCTAAGTATCAATATATTCTAGTCTCAAAATGGTAATTCTTCCTAAGTATCAATATATTCTGGTCTCAAAATGGTAATTATTCCTAAGTATCAATATATTCTAGTCTCAAAATGGTAATTCTTCCTTAGTATCAATATATTCTGGTCTCAAAATGGTAATTATTCCTAAGTATCAATATATTCTAGTCTCAAAATGGTAATTATTCCTAAGTATCAATATATTCTGGTCTCAAAATGGTAATTCTTCCTAAGTAGAAATATATTCTGGTCTCAAAATGGTAATTTTTCCTAAGTATCAATATATTCTGGTCTCAAAATGGTAATTCTTACTAAGTATCAATATATTCTGGTCTCAAAATGGTAATTCTTCCTAAGTAGAAATATATTCTGGTCTCAAAATGGTAATTTTTCCTAAGTATCAATATATTCTAGTCTCAAAATGGTAATTCTTCCTAAGTATCAATATATTCTGGTCTCAAAATGGTAATTATTCCTAAGTATCAAAATATTCTAGTCTCAAAATGGTAATTCTTCCTAAGTATCAATATATTCTGGTCTCAAAATGGTAATTTTTCCTAAGTATCAATATATTCTAGTCTCAAAATGGTAATTCTTCCTAAGTATCAATATATTCTGGTATCAAAATGGTAATTATTCCTAAGTATCAATATATTCTAGTCTCAAAATGGTAATTCTTCCTAAGTATCAATATATTCTGGTCTCAAAATGGTAATTATTCCTAAGTATCAATATATTCTAGTCTCAAAATGGTAATTCTTCCTTAGTATCAATATATTCTGGTCTCAAAATGGTAATTATTCCTAAGTATCAATATATTCTAGTCTCAAAATGGTAATTATTCCTAAGTATCAATATATTCTAGTCTCAAAATGGTAATTATTCCTAAGTATCAATATAATCTGGTCTCAAAATGGTAATTCTTCCTAAGTAGAAATATATTCTAGTCTCAAAATGGTAATTCTTCCTAAGTATCAATATATTCTGGTCTCAAAATGGTAATTATTCCTAAGTATCAATATATTCTGGTCTCAAAATGGTAATTATTCCTAAGGATCAATATATTCTGGTCTCAAAATGGTAATTCTACCTAAGTATCAATATATTCTAGTCTCAAAATTGTAATTCTTCCTAAGTATCAATATATTCTGGTGTCAAAATGGTAATTCTTCCTAAGTATCAATATATTCTAGTCTCAAAATGGCAATTCTCCCTAAGTAGAAATAAATCTATTTTACGCGTTGGGTCTAAAAAAAGTGAAGAGGGACTGAAATGGATTTCAATGTAGTCCTTGAACATTCGGATTGAGAGTTGAGATTGAGAAACGACATGATCCTAATTGCTTTATTTGATGAGGCCTATGCTCTACTACCAAATGATGTTTTATAAATAATTTGATGGTTAATTAAATGGGCGTTTTTTCCGCAGTCTCAGCTAATTAAGGGGTGTTTCAAAACCACTGGTAATTGTGGTCATAAAAACACTTTATTTAACGTCATTCAGTTTTTTTAATAAAAAGTTTCAGTTTTTGTTAGTACACAATATTTTCAGTTGCGAATTATAAGAATGATTGATTATTTACGCTAATTTTGTTACCTTTCATTTGTGTATGATAATATTTTGGAAATTTTCTTTAATCTATTACTAAATGGTTTTATATTAATCTTAAGTTTTACTTTGTCTTTAGTCTATTGTTAAAGATTTCAAAAATATTACGAACAGTTTCTTTGGTCTTATGGAAACATTTCCCTAGTCTTTGGTCTAATGCTCAATTTTCCTTAGTTTTTGGTCTAATCTTCAAACTAACTTAATCTTTGGTCCAATGAAAAAAATTTCTTAGTATTTGGTCTTATGCTAAAACGTTTTTAGTCTTTCTTCTAATACTAAAACTTTCTTAGTCTTTGGACTGTTAAAACTTTCTTAGTCTTTGGACTGTTAAAACTTTCTTAGCCATTGCTCTAATACTAAAATTTTCTTAGTCTTTGGTCTAATACGAAAACTTTCTTAGTCTTTGGACTGTTAAAACTTTCTTAGTCATTGGTCTAATACTAAAATTTTATTAGTCTTTGGTCTAATACGAAAACTTTCTTAGTCTTTGGACTGTTAAAACTTTCTTAGTCTTTGGTCTAATGCTCAAATTTCCTTAGTCTTTGGTCTAATGCTCAAATTTCCTTAGTCTTTGGTCTAATGCACAAATTTCCTTAGTCTTTGGTCTAATGCACAAATTAACTTAGTCTTTGGTCTAATGCACAAATTAACTTAGTCTTTGGTCTAATGCACAAATTTCCTTAGTCTTTGGTCTAATGCACAAATTTCCTTAGTCTTTGGTCTAATACTAAAATTTTCTTAGTCTTTAGTCTAATACTAAAACTTTCTTAGTCTTTGGACTGTTAAAACTTTCTTAGTCATTGGTCTAATACTAAAATTTTCTTAGTCTTTGGTCTAATACGAAAACTTTCTTAGTCTTTGGTCTAATGCACAAATTTCCTTAGTCTTTGGTCTAATGCACAAATTAACTTAGTCTTTGGTCTAATGCACAAATTTCCTTAGTCTTTGGTCTAATGCACAAATTTCCTTAGTCTTTGGTCTAATACTAAAATTTTCTTAGTCTTTAGTCTAATACTAAAACTTTCTTAGTCTTTGGACTGTTAAAACTTTCTTAGTCATTGGTCTAATACTAAAATTTTCTTAGTCTTTGGTCTAATACGAAAACTTTCTTAGTCTTTGGTCTAATGCACAAATTTCCTTAGTCTTTGGTCTAATGCACAAATTAACTTAGTCTTTGGTCTAATGCACAAATTTCCTTAGTCTTTGGTCTAATGCACAAATTTCCTTAGTCTTTGGTCTAATACTAAAATTTTCTTAGTCTTTAGTCTAATACTAAAACTTTCTTAGTCTTTGGACTGTTAAAACTTTCTTAGTCATTGGTCTAATACTAAAATTTTCTTAGTCTTTGGTCTAATACGAAAACTTTCTTAGTCTTTGGTCTAATGCACAAATTTCCTTAGTCTTTGGTCTAATGCACAAATTAACTTAGTCTTTGGTCTAATGCACAAATTTCCTTAGTCTTTGGTCTAATGCACAAATTTCCTTAGTCTTTGGTCTAATACTAAAATTTTCTTAGTCTTTGGTCTAATACGAAAACTTTCTTAGTCTTTGGACTGTTAAAACTTTCTTAGTCTTTGGTCTAATGCACAAATTTCCTTAGTCTTTGGTCTAATGCTCAAATATCGTTAGCAAATGTCTCGGATATAAAGGGAAAAAACCTTAAATTAGATTAGGCTCTTTAATATATAGTTCCTTTAATTTCTTACGTTAGTTTTCTTTAGCTAAAGGGGATTCTGAACAGTTTGGTCCAACATAATCTTTTAAAAATATCTTTTATTTGAGAGAAGGCAAAGCTACACGAGGAAATGGACCCAGACTTTTCAAAGAGTTCAATACATAAAAAATTAAATTAATGAATTAAACTAATTAAAGATGAATTGATACATTAAGAATGACATCATTGAAAAACCAAAACGGAAAAATGAAAAATAGAATAATAATGAAAAGAGAGAAATAATGTTCGGAGGTTTCGTTACCTTGGTCCCCCCCTGTCCTGGCTCGGTCCCCCCCTGTCGGAAATGTCTGGATCCACCCCTGGCATTGCGTCACCGTACGCGTCGAGATGTTGTCTACAAAAATGCACAAAATGGAACAAAAAATAAATAACGCTTTTTTTTCAAAAGAGAAAAACGGAACAAAATGAAAAAATACATGAATGAAAAATAATAATTGGAAAAATTCAATCTGCCTTTCCAAGTAATTTCACGCCGAATTAAACTTAGTTGCCATTACTTGCTTTTCTTTTTTGGGGGAAAAGGTGCGGTTGAAAACGCGCAGTGGAAAGGTAATTTCACATTTTGTTTTGTCTGTAAACTTAAATCGTGTGAAAGGTGTTTCAAAATGAAATACAGGTTTAAAAAGGATAAACTCTATTAATTTGAATCGCTTAAACTGTACCTAAACTATTTTTCAAATGAACTGATATTTTATTAAGTTAACATGACTTCAATAATTTAGTTCATAATTTGGATGCATACATATAATGTAACAAAACCTGAGTCAAGATTAGTTAAATTATCTTTTAATTTATTAGGTATGAATAAGTAAGAATGGCACACTAAATTAAGTTTAAAATTGATTCTAATTTCGGTTTTATAATATCCTAAAAAAAAGAAAATTAATTATAAACTAATTAAGCTTCATTTTATATATTTCGAAATATATTTGAAATGGTATCTTAAATTTATTTAAAAATGAGGTTCTTATTTCAATTGAATAATATTTTTAAATTAAATGAAAAAATAACTATAAACTAACAATGTAAGTAAGATTCCTTTTATATAAATAAATATATCGGGAATTTGGTTCAAAATCAGATCATTTTGATATTTTAAATGAAATGAGAAAACTAATTATAAACTAAATAAAATCAAATATATCGGGAACGTCATTCTAAGTTTAGTTGAAATTTAGTTTATGAAATACTAATTATAAACTAACTAGACTCTTATTTATATATAATGAATGTATATATATTTAGGGAATATTATTCTAAGTTTAATTTAAATTTAGTTTACGAATTACTAATTCTTATACTTAATATATTATGAAATTTTTCGTGAATTCGATCCTAAATTTAGTGTACGAAACATATTAAAAATTTCAAAACTATTTTCTTATTTCATTTTGATAACATTTCTAATTGTAAAACTAATTCAAAACTAATTAGAATCATAGACTAGCGTTTAAATTCCGCCTAAACCATTTTGAAAAGAGTTGGGTTAAGATTACCATACCATAATTATGAAATGAAAAGAAAGTATAAAATAGGCGGAGAAGAAGTACTTGGTCGGGTGTGGGGAAGGGCTGAATTACCTGGCGAACCTTTCCTTGTCTTGCACGGAATCGTCGTCCATCCTAGTGTACTTGGGCCCTTGACTATCTTCCTCATCCGAGCTACACCCCAAAGAGACAAACAGAATCAGGGTTACATTCTTTCCAGGAGGAGACACTTAATTAGCCGTGAAACGAATGACATTCGTTCCGATAGAGTTCGTTTTAAGATCATACCAAGCATGCAAATGTATCAATTTCTTATCACTAATTAAGAGAACGCTTCTTTAAATTGTAAATTTTGGCAGCAGTGATTAAGTTAATATTAACTTAAACAGTTAATAACTAGATTAGCGGAAAGTCATATCAAATGTGTAGAAACTTTACCGAATGGCTAAGCAATAATTGCTTCCACTCTGGGAAATTTTAAATTCCCTTTTTCTATATTAGGTAACAAAAACATTCCCTTTTTCTATATTAGGTAACAAAAAACATTCCCTTTTTCCATATTATGTAACAAAAACATTCCCCTTTTCTATATTAGGTAACAAAAAACATTCCCTTTTTCTATATTAAGTAACAAAAAACATTCCCTTTTTCTATATTAGGTAACAAAAACATTTCCTTTTTCCATATTAGGTAACAAAAACATTCCCTTTTTCTATATTAGGTAACAAAAAACATTCCCTTTTTCCATATTAGGTAACAAAAACATTCCCCTTTTCTATATTAGGTAACAAAAACATTTCCTTTTTCCATATTAGGTAACAAAAACATTCCGTTTTTCTATATTAGGTAACAAAAAACATTCCCTTTTTCCATATTAGGTAACAAAAACATTCCCCTTTTCTATATTAGGTAACAAAAACATTTCATTTTTCCATATTAGGTAACAAAAACATTCCCCTTTTCTATATTAGGTAACAAAAAACATTTCCTTTTTCCATATTAGGTAACAAAAAACATTCCCTTTTTCCATATTAGATAACAAAAACATTCCCCTTTTCTATATTAGGTAACAAAAACATTCCCTTTTTCTATATTAGGTAACAAAAAACATTCCCTTTTTCTATATTAGGTAACAAAAAACATTCCCTTTTTCTATATTAGCTGGTAATGCTAGAAATTCCCTCAAGATTTCCCTTTTGATTTCTAACATAATATGAGTTAAATATAATATTTTCACCTAATATTTAAGTCAAGGAATATTTCAAATACATTTATTTTATTATTATAGACCAGAATTTGGTAAAATAGGAACAATTGTTTATTTTTTTCTAATTGCTTTTTAGTAATATCACATGTGGTACATATTAGCAATATCTCTAAATTTGCATTTGATTCAATTGAACCATCATGAGTAATCAAGGTCTCATTTACTCAGGATTGTTCAACATAAGAGCTTGCTTACAATTACATAACATTTAAAAAAAATTCCTTTGGTAATTCTTAATCTGTAACCAGTTAGTACAGTTATGTCACCCCCCCCAACTCGGCTGTAATTAACTTCCCCAACTTCCGGTAATCTAGTGACGTATGACTCGTCTTTTAAAATATACATTACTCGGAAATGCCTTGTTAAAGTAATTTTTTCGTTCATCATTGATTTAAATCACAATATATTTAAATAAAATATAAAGTAAGTGAAGTTGAGCAAACAAAACCATTAATGAAGTAATTAAATACGAAATGAAATTAGCGATTACCTTGCGTAAAATGTAAAGTTGTTAATTTTCCGGAAAAATTCGGAAAATTTTCCGACTTTCAACACTGGTAAAATGTATTGTATTGTATTATATGTATGTATTGATTAATTATCTCTAATTTTCAATTTTATATTAAATTTAGTTAAGATTACATTTCGTTTTAGTTTAAATAACCGATAAAAGCAAAGAGCCTATTGAAGAAACATTCATTGTTTAAAAACCAATAAATTACAAATAAAAGAAATTAAATCAATAACTTTTATTAAACTTAGCGAACCCTGTATAGTATCTTTCTCCCCATAGCTATATATCTGGAAAGGGCTAACGCCTGGAAGATATCTCATTATCAATTAATTAATTGAACCTAGTCCGCGCTGTATATGTCGCGAGCGATACTAACAAACTAACAATTAAGAGAAGTTCGGACTTCAAGCAGCGGCTAAAAACTGGATTCCAACTGCGCATTGTTTCAAGCGGTTCGCCGTCCTTGTAGCGAACCCCGCGAGTCATCGAAAAACCCCCTTCCAGGGAGCAGCCGAACCCTAAAACCTCAATAACGAACTTCGGGTACAAATTTTAATTCGACTCAGGGAGATTCGATATATCTTGATTAGAGACTAAAGAGGGGGCAGAGAAAGTTACCCCCCCTTCGCCACCGTCCTCGTTAAGAGGGCGCCACGGGTCCCCATTAATTACGAAATACGCGGGCGAAAGGGTGCCGAATAATTGGGAAACCCTTCCACACCCCTGAGGAGGTTTAAAGCCCTCGATTCGAGTGCTGCAAATTAATTTCGAAGGGATTTTCCTGTCCCAGATTATGAAAATCGAAGATTTATCACACTTGCAAAAGTGACAGAAATTGAGCGCTGCTGGTGAATTTTGGCCCTTATTCCAATCTGCACCGTATTTATCTAAATTTCATACGCCTTGCTATACAATGGTTATTCTTGTAAATAGTGAATTTGAGAAGGGGCATTAGAAGTCGCTAGATGACTTGGGCCTAAGGTGGTGCCTTGGGTGTTATACTAGCTGATTATTATTATTATTATTATTATTATCGGCACTGCGCAATCACCGTGAACAGGAATCCATACTTCTACTTAGAATGTTTATCGCTGCAGATTTTCGGCTCGATGTGGTTGACGGTTTTTTTGACGTCACTATACTCACTAACTAACTTAACAAACAACAACGTGAGAGGGGAGCCCGTGCAAAGGGAAATTTTTATCTCGTAGGCAGGGTCAAAGCCGTCAGAGTGATCTTACCATACGGCAGGATAAGCATTCCAAGTAAAGGTATAGATTCCTGTCGTGAATTATATATTGGTGCAAAGACTTTATTCAAAACTTTTTCAGGGTTGCCACACGTCAGGGAAAATAGGGACAAGACTGGGAATTTTAAAATGGGCCTAAAAAGTCAGGGAATTCAGTTTTATCTTGACACTTTTTTAAGGCAATTTAACCGAATTTAACTCTAGATCGCAAATTATGTTATTATATTTTAGTTCCTTGAAAAGGTTTTTAACGTTGAAATAACTTTTATATTGAAATATAAGTTGATTAAATTTAGTAACTTCTGATAAATGTAAAAACTAAGAAAAACTGTCTAATTTTGGTCTTATTTAAGTCAGGGAATTTTTAAAAAAAATGGTTAGGGAAAACAGGGAATTTGAATGTGAAAATATTGTAGCAAGTCTGGTTTTAAATTTATGAATTTGTATTTAGGGATAATAACGATGTTAAAAAATTCCGATTACAATTTTACAGAATTTCTCTAGAAATATTTGTTAGTTTTATCTAGGAGCAACAAGGTTTTATAATATTTTAAGCTATAAGATTTTCCTAACAAAACCATTTAGTTAAAGTATGTATAGGCAAATTTCTACTTAAAATGGGTATACTTCTATCGCAAATCCAACCTAAATAATAACCAAAAGTAATAAATAAATATTTCAGTAATGCACCTAGGCAAAAACATGTTTTCTGTCGGGAAAAAATGCGTGTACGTGAGTTATTGAAGTTCGCCAAAAAATATCTTCAAGTGGCCTTTGCGTTAGATACAGGGTAGCAATGTCTTTAAATTGGATGTCGTACCGGCTCGAAGATAAGGATCTCACGTTATTCATTGAAGCAACGCTCTTGTTGTCGGGGTTGTTTTAAACTAATAACATTGGCGTTTGTCGCGTCTCCGAAATAATTGGAAGTCCTGGGAACGCAAATCATTCTAGTGTGTGTCACCGAACCTCGTTGCGAACGCGAAAGGAAGATTTCCCACGAACAAAAAACATTGATACGTCAAATTTATCGCCTTCATAATACCAAGAATGTATTCATGCGAACAGAGAACTTGTGGCCTCTGTGTGCGTGATTTGTGGAAGATAGTCCCCACCCCGAGGGGCGTGGCTTGTCTTAAGGGAATCACATTAACAGGTTGCTACCAACATATAACGGGGTGGAATTTTTAACTGTCGCTACACCTTTAAAACTGGACGTTGCTATCTAGGAGCAACAAACACAAGGAGAACGCAGCTAGCCTTTAAACACGCTAACGCAGTGTTGTGTACAAATTTCATTAGACGAACCTTTACGCCGAACGTTTTACGGAAAGGGGGAAGACAATTTCCGAATTTTCCCCTTCCGACGGCAGCAGGTGCTAAAACGACTCTAGTCAATGAAAACTGTACGCGAGAAAATGCATGACTTTTGATGGGTTGCGTTCTTCTTGTGTGGGGTGCTGTGTTTGTTGCTCCTAGCTGCTACCAACATATAGATGGTAAAGTAAATATGGAGATGACACCGGATTGGTTGATATTTGAGCATGCGCGGAGACCGTTGTTTGCCTGTTGTCGAGAAACAACTATGGTAGACGTAAATTACGAAACCTCGTGGAGCACCTGGTGCCATCTAAGCTGGAATATGAAGGTTCACAAGCCCGGTAAGCCGTTGGATTTAATTATACCGTCTATTCTCTGCTAACCCCCATACATTCTTGGCTATATTAATCTTTTGCTTTCTACGATACCGAATGATTCAGGTAGTTCAAACACGGATAGTGCATTCAAAGTAGCCGAGCATACAACTTTATTTTTATATATTTTCCGATTTTAGCCCATAGATGGCATTCGGAATGTGGGCGGAGTCGCACTCCCCTTACCAGCGATTCTAAATTTCCATTATATTCTGTAATAGTCCTACAAAATCCTATAATTTTAATTTTTAATGTGATTCCTACAAATTTAGAAAATAAAAAAACTTATATAGCGTTAATAGTTTGAAAAATGGAAATTTTAAATGTTCAAAAACAACGAAAATTCATTTCTTATTAGTTTTAGTGCGAAACCACGCTTAAGAAAGGGTTAAAAGTGGTTTTGCGAGGTGACCACAGGAAACACTCCAATATATTATAAGAAAAATAGGAAATTTATAGTTTTTTATAAGAAATTATAGGAGTAATTTTAATAAAGATAAAACAAATGCTTTCCAAGGAACTTCGGTTGAATAGAAATATTAAATTTAATATGAAAACATGACAGATCTCGTGACTAGATAAATGTATTAAAGTGATATTACATTTGCATTTTAAATAAGCAGTCAGCCGTAAAAGCGAATGTAATATTAGTGTTTTAGTAAAAGGCTGACCGTTTTTGGGAACTTTCTATCAATCTTTAAAACTATATTGAAAGCAAAGCGCAAAGCACGAAAAATAGGAAAATATCAGAAAATTGTCAAATTATAGGAAACAATCGAAATATAGGAAATATTATAAAATATAGGAACTTATGGAGTTGTAAGTCGGAAAATTTTCCGTATTTTTCTGAAAAAAATAAAAAAAAAGTTTTAATTCCATGATTAGTCTAATATTGTTTGCAAATTTAAATATAGCGGCATTTTCGAATCTAAAAGTAAAACTAAACCTCTAGACTAGTTTAAACTGATTAACACTATTAATGTTTTGTAGTATGTTTACTGATATTAGACATTTGATATCGCTAAAAACATTAAGAAGTTAAAAACCCTTAAAAAGTAATTTGTTTTATTTTTCCGATTTGCGGAAAGTTTTATTTTTAATTTCTCCGGAAAATTGACAACTCTAACTATGGCCACCCTGTGTTTTGTCATAAATTAGTAAGTATTTATTTTCTCCAGCGCCATCTAGTATGAATAAAAGCGTTAAAATCGAACCTTTAATGGCTTTACTCTAAATGTTTGTTTCCTTGTAACCATCGAAAGATAGGAGTATATTTATTTCTAAAAGACAAACACACGCCCGATATTGAAAAACATTTCCTCGTACTTAACCTTGGACCAATTACAAAACTTAAATAAGCATATCCATCTACCGTTTATTGGCCCAGAGCAAGAAGCAATACAATTTCTCACGCGAAGTTTAACAAACGTTTTATTGTTTGGGTCGGGTGAGGTAACGAGAAGTATATCCCAAATAAGCGGGAACATTTCACGGCTGGCCAAACAACAAATGAAGTTCACGCGGTTATTATATTATAGCTAGAATGTATTTGACTTCTGCCAAAACATAGTTTGACGTCTAGGCCGCTTTGCCCCCGCGGCTACCAAAACTTCGCGTAGCTTTTAACCCCAAGGGCCCGTTACAAGATTGGTCATTAATCCTGACCATCAACTCGAGCCGGCTTTCCCACACTTTGGTTCCTCACTACCCCCCTCGCCTCCCCTCGTCTTCAAGATGTTACGCGAGGATTAGGGCAGCCGAAGTTGTTTCTAAAAAGATGGGCCGCCTGCATTACGTTTTGAAATTTATAATTCCTTTAACAGCGTTGCCATAACATTTTCAGATTCAAATTTTCTCTGACCTCTTTAAAGGGAATATGACCTCAAAGTATTCTTTGTGGAAGAGCTCTAACAATTTGAACAATAATGCACTAACCAGCGCCAGAAATATCTAAAGCCTAAATTACACTTTTATTACTATACTAACATGATTGTTCAGTGGTTTCCGCTAAAAAACGTGTTATTGCAATTTTGAAATTACAATTCATTTATCCCAGAACTATTGTTCAAGATAAATTTAAATTCCCTGACTTTTTACTAATTCTTAAAGTTCCTCGAATTTTTGCAAATTCTTAAAAATTCCTAATTGTTTACAAATTCTGAAAATTTCCTAATTGTTTACAAATTCTGAAAATTTCCTAATTTTTCACCAATTTTTTAAAATTCCCCGACTTTTTACAAATTCTTAGAATTCCTTGATATTTTAGACCTATTTTCGAATTCCTTAACTTTTCAATGATTTCCCTAACGTGTGGCAACCCTGTTACAAATATCAATTGACATTCTTTCAGAAAACTGAGTTATATAATATTTTATTATTTGAAAATAAAATTCCCTGACGTTATCTCCTTGAGCCTAAAGGTTAGAAATCTTGAGAGTAACGATATAAAAAAAATAATATACCCAAAACAGCGACTTATAGCGCTCTGCCATTACTTTCTTTACAGTTATAGTTTCGGCCGTGTGGACATATTCATTTTCATATTAAATAAAATTAACTGGCATTATCTCCTATGAGATAACTTTCTCAATGTAGTGTTGAGGAACGTAAAAAGAGGTTAAGTATAATATTGCCATTAATTTTTCATCAACAAATTGCGCATTTTAAAGAAATGAAAAACTATTTCTACTTTATAAGAAATATAAAAGTAAAATTTAATTTATGTATTAATTTTCAATCAATATATTACTTAAATTAAAGAATTTAAAAACTATTACTTTATCAAAAAATAAGGTAATATTTAATTTTATAATAAATATTCCATCAATAAATTACAAAACTTAAAGAAATAAAAAGTTTCATTTACTTTATAAAAATAATTAATTTCCTAAACTTTTTATTAAAAAAGTTTCAAAGAGAATATTTTTATTTTACAAAAAGTAAATAATTACAAATTTTTTCATTCCTAATTGTTATATATTTCACTGAGGAACTCCTTAGTGAGAGTGAAAATCGTTTGATCACCAGCCGTCAACACGTCAGATATCAGACTATATCTTTTAAATTCGTATTTTCGAGCGCGAAGTAAAAAGGGGTGACTGAGACGAATAACGTAATCTGCGTCGGTTCAGTCCTATTTCAAGGCTATTTGGCGCAATCCGTCGCTCGATTAAGCGATGCATTCCTAATTAGAAGAAAAAATACGAGTTCGAACTCACGTAAGCCGCGTATAATACGCATGTTTATGCGTATTAAAATGACGATAATTTTGTTATGCCGAGATAAATTATAGGATTTAATTAAAAGAGCTTTTTTTATGTAAATGAAAATCATTTCGTGTTTTTTCGAGTGGAAATTATATGGTTTGAACTTATTTTTATATTTCCTCTTCTTTTTACACACAATCTTCAGGGATTTGTGTGTATTAGTTTCACGTATGGTATCCGCCGCCGCCGCCGCCGACGGTGTTCGCACGATATATCGCGGTACGTGGGGAATTGGTTCATTTTAGTAATCGTTGGCGATTTTCGACTTCAAATTATGAACTACTTTGTTGTAAATCATATTTTTAGTTAGTACTGATTATTTCTGAACTACATTTTCGGTTGCGTTAACAAATTTTAATTTAAGTGGCCAATTCGCGCGACCCCACAGCTTACGCACTATTTTCATCTTTTAATATGGTACCAATTGATACAGGCGCCATCTAACTAAAAATAAGAAATAAAAAATTCATTCTCGTGTCGCTACCAGGTAACTCGAAAAATGCGGTTTGTCTAAAAATTAATTTAAATTAACGTGTTCGCGTTTCGCTACTTTATTTCCAAAACCAGGTAACTCGACGGTTTGTCTAAAAATTAATTTAAAATAACTTGTTCGCGTTTCGCTACTTTATTTCCAAAACCAGGTAACTCGAAGGTTTGTCTAAAAATTAATTGAAATTAACTTGTTCGCGTTTCGCTACTTTATTTCCAAAACCAGGTAACTCGAAGGTTTGTCTAAAAATTAATTTAAATTAACGTGTTCGCGTTTCACTACTTTATTTCCAAAACCAGGTAACTCGAAGGTTTGTCTAAAAATTAATTTAAATTAACTTGTTCGCGTTTCGCTACTTTATTTCCAAAACCAGGGAACTCGAAGGTTTGTCTAAAAATTAATTGAAATTAACGTGTTAGTGTTCGCTACTTTATTTCCAAAACCAGGTAACTCGAAGGTTTGTCTAAAAATTAATTTAAATTAACGTGTTAGCGTTCGCTACTTTATTTCCAAAACCAGGTAACTCGAAGGTTTGTCTAAAAATTAATTGAAATTAACGTGTTAGCGTTCGCTACTTTATTTCCAAAACCATGTAACTCGAAGGTTTGTCTAAAAATTAATTGAAATTAACGTGTTAGCGTTCGCTACTTTATTTCCAAAACCATGTAACTCGAAGGTTTGTCTAAAAATTAATTGAAATTAACTTGTTCGCGTTTCGATACTTTATTTCCAAATCCCGGTAACTCGAAAAATTATTTTTAGATAAAATTCCTCTTGGGTTTGGTAATGTACAAGATGATTGGAAATTTGTTCAAATATTAATTTAATATTTTAAATATTGTTAATACATTCGGGGGGCTTGTGTGTAATTAAATGTCCGTGACATCTTGTTTTAAACTAACTTCGAGGGAAGTGAAAACGGTGGTAGACAGAACAAATTATCAATGATATCATTATAAGTAGTCCAAAGTAGAAAATAAACCTTTATAGGAAATTCAAAGGTCAATCTTAAAGGTATAATTTAATCAAAATATTTAAAAATATTGGACGAAAATTCAAAATTAAGAGAGAAGTTAAATAATTTTTTTTTAAATGTATAGGTAATATGTGATAAAATAATTATTAAAAATATAGGATACAGACGTTAAACATATAAGACAGTAAAGAAGTTAAAAATATAGGATAATAAAGAGATTTAAAAAATATAGGATGAAAATAAAGAAATTTAAAAATATAGGATGAAAATAAAGAAATTTAAAAACATAGGATAAAAGTGAAGAAATTTAAAAATATAGGATGAAAATAAAGAAATTTGAAAATATAGCATGAATATAAAAAATTAAACACTTTTGGATAAAAATAAAGAAATTTAAAACTATCTTATGATAATAAAGAAGTTTAAACAATAATAGATAAAAATAAATAAATTAAAAAATATAGGATCAAAATAAAAAAAAGTAAAAACTGTTGGATAAAAATAAAGAAATTTAAAAATATATTATAAAATAAAGTTTAAAACATATAAAATGAAAATAAAAATAAAAATAAAATAAATATAATAATAAAATCTATAGGGAAGTAATCTAATATGAAGCCAAGTATGTTAAACATGATATAAAATATTCCAATGTATCATTAATAGAGGATTCGAAAATTCCAATGTATGGTTAATAGAGGATTCGAAAATTCCAATGTATGGTTAATAGAGGATTCGAAAATTCCAATGTATGGTTAATAGAGGATTCGAAAATTCCAATGTATGGTTAATAGAGGATTCGAAAATTCCAATGTATGGTTAATAGAGGATTCGAAAATTCCAATGTATGGTTAATAGAGGATTCGAAAATTCCAATGTATGGTTAATAGAGGATTCGAAAATTCCAATGTATGGTTAATAGAGGATTCGAAAATTCCAATGTATGGTTAATAGAGGATTCGAAAATTCCAATGTATGGTTAATAGAGGATTCGAAAATTCCAATGTATGGTTAATAGAGGATTCGAAAATTCCAATGTATGGTTAATAGAGGATTCGAAAATTCCAATGTATGGTTAATAGAGGATTCGAAAATTCCAATGTATGGTTAATAGAGGATTCGAAAATTCCAATGTATGGTTAATAGAGGATTCGAAAATTCCAATGTATGGTTAATAGAGGATTCGAAAATTCCAATGTATGGTTAATAGAGGATTCGAAAATTCCAATGTATGGTTAATAGAGGATTCGAAAATTCCAATGTATGGTTAATAGAGGATTCGAAAATTCCAATGTATGGTTAATAGAGGATTCGAAAATTCCAATGTATGGTTAATAGAGGATTCGAAAATTCCAATGTATGGTTAATAGAGGATTCGAAAATTCCAATGTATGGTTAATAGAGGATTCGAAAATTCCAATGTATGGTTAATAGAGGATTCGAAAATTCCAATGTATGGTTAATAGAGGATTCGAAAATTCCAATGTATGGTTAATAGAGGATTCGAAAATTCCAATGTATGGTTAATAGAGGATTCGAAAATTCCAATGTATGGTTAATAGAGGATTCGAAAATTCCAATGTATGGTTAATAGAGGATTCGAAAATTCCAATGTTATAGGTTACGGGATGAGAAACTGTTAATGACAGAATTAATATCGGACGATATTTTTCTCAAATTATAGTAAGAACATTGCAGGAAAAACTACAATTTTTATCTTAATTATTAATTCATTTCATAAAAGGTTAATTAATTAATAAATGCGATAATTAAATGGCGTGATACACTGAGGTAGGGGCTCTCCCAATTCTGATGGACAGATAAGACTAGTGCTCTCCGTAATTAAAAAGTGAACCGGAAGTGCGTGTGAAAGATCTTCGACCCCAACTGCGACTTCTAGCGGTCAATTTTTTTATTCGCTTATCAAGGGCATTATAGTTTTCGCCGTGTAGACGTATTCATTTTTCCCTCCGAGTCATTTTAAGATAGGGCTTTATCAATTGAAATTAGGCTTTCATTTTCAAACAACATTTTACAGCGCGTCGATTTAAAAGTACTTTAGATTTGAATTTTATCTTCATAGTTCGACTTAGCAACTAGATCTATCAGTCTGAAGGCCGCTGATGTTTGATGTTGATTTGTGCCGTGTGATTTCACGAGTGTTGATAAACGTTTTTAAATATCAAATTTTACGTGTCAGCCCTAACTGAGACTCTATTTATTTAACAAATGTTGCAATTCCTTTTAAATATTCGTGACCGAAAGCTATCGGTACGCCATCTTTTGGTTGCCGTTGAAAACTAGATAGGTTACATAGGTATCGTATTAATAGACGCTATATTAGCTTAGACTAAATGCATCGAAATGCAATGGTTCCCGTACGTTTTCACATTGTCCAGTATTCCTTGCAAAGTTTTGAACCTATGTAAACATGTGTCGGTTTTTAACCTATATTTTATATTCAAAATAAGTTAAAACTAAATAACTAATTTCCCAGACTCCCGTTCTTAAAATTTCCTAACTTTCTACCGTTTGTTTTGGAACAACTATTAAATTCCCAGGTAATTCCTTTCCAGTTCTTAAAATTTCCTGAATTTTCCCTGCCTATGCAGGCCCTATTTCTTTAAGCCTTGGCAACCCGGTTTTTGGAACGTCTTAAAAGTATCACACCGACTTTTTTTCAACATTTTCACCCAAATACTTTAGTTATTTCGAGTATCACCCAAGAATTTAGAACTTATTAAGATTATAAGTGTTTTGAACTTTCTTTTAGAGCATCATTCCGAGAATTCAGAACATTTTAGAGCATCATTCCGAGAATTTAGAACATTTTAGAGCATCATTCCGAGAATTTAGAACATTTTAGAGCATCATTCCGAGAATTTAGAATATTTTAAAGTATCATTCCGAGAATTTAGTACATTTTAGAGCATCATTCCGATAATTTAGAACATTTTAGAGCATCATTCCGAGAATTTAGAATATTTTAAAGTATCATTCCGAGAATTTAGAACATTTTAGAGTATCATTCCGATAATTTAGAACATTTTAGAGCATCATTCCGAGAATTTAGAACATTTTAGAGCATGATTCCAAGAGGTAAGAACCAATTTAAAGTATCATTCCGAGAGCTATGAACCTATTTAGAGTATCATTCTCAGAGCTTAGAGCCTATTTAGAGTACCACCAAAGAGTTCAGAACTTATTTAGAGTATCACCGTGATATTTTCTTCAACATGAGAGCTTGAGCAAATATTTAAATAAAATACGAGGGGCTAACCACTCTTAGAAAGTCTGTACACCGGATTAGCACTGCCAAAGGCAGGGACTTAAAAGATTACGCGTAATCCCATTAGTACAGTCAAAGGTACGGCTCTGTACACCGATTACGCGGAATGATCAGCCCCTCGATAAAATATTTCAAAATATTTCATAAATATATTGGCACACATATTTAAAAATTATAATAAAAAATAAACTCATTTGAATAATACGGTTCGAAGCTGAAATAATGGCCTCGAAATGTGTAAAAATTATTTATACCTTGAGGCATTTTTACCTTGGCAAACGCCAATAGTAATTAAAATTATCTATAAATGTAAAATTATGGGTTCCTGGTAGTTCACGTTCATTTCCTTCTACCATTATGACAATCGAAATGTAGGGTAGGGAATATTTTAAAGAAAACTTACATGATATGCCCTTTGAGAAACTATGACTATTAAATTAAAATTAACGCAATTTTCTTCCGATCTACAGTACGGCATCCCGCAAAGACAATTAAAGGTTCAGTTTCCATCCGGTATTACTGGAAAAGGGCGTGAACTAGTTTTGTCAGAAACCAACGGTTCAAATAATCGCTTAAAGCGAGTCTCAGCGCTATTTAAAACCAAATTGACAAAAAGCTACTCGTCTGCCATCTGTTGGTGGCAACGCGAACTAAAATACGGAATATTCTAAATAATAAAGTAGACCGAAAACCGTCGAAGATGGTATGAGAGAGGTTAAGCCACCCCTTGGAATCGTGAACGGGGAAACTTGTAGAAGCGAAGACGTTGGTTTATTCCGTACAAACTAATCTTCTACAAGTCCCCCCGTTCACGTTTTATAGAGGGTGCCTTAACTTGTCTGTAATTTTAAATTTTCAATATCGGTCCTGAACTATGCTATTCTAAGTGAACTTTAACCCATATTATAATTCCTGTGTAAACATATGCCCACCACTGTCCACGTGATACGATTTCCCCCTCTTTCCCATAGATTAAGACTTTTCCCCCGAAATGGCGGCTATAGCCATAGCTACGGAGTTGTACTGCTCTATTGTAGTGCCTTGAGTAGCACTGACGACCCGCAGAAATAAAACATCTTCGGATTTTATTATTCTAAGCTACAGAGAGATGTGACGTCAACAAGTTAGCTTCATCCGTACACATTTTATATATACTCTGCTCGAACATATCCCAAACTATAAACTACAAAATATATAGCCTTTGCAAAACACATTCATTGAAGTGATTATGAACTTTTTTGCTTAAGGTGGATCAACAACCACAGCCAGTGGCGTAGCCAGAAATTAGTCAAGGGGGGTCGAAGTATGTGAATGTTAAGAGGGGGGTCAAGAAGGGGTGGAAATTTAGTACAGTCAAAGGTAGACCTAAGGGGGGTTTGGACACGGAAACCCCCCCTTGTCTACGCCACTGACCACAGTACCCCACATGTTGATAGAGCGTGAAAATAGTTGTCAATTTTAATTGTTTTTAATTAAAATATTTATTACGTAAATAAAGTGGTTTTTATTTTTTTAATTACATAAGTAACCGTTCATTACTATTTGTATAGTTGATATTAGATGAACTATATAAAATGTAAACCCGGGGTAACCCTTGGATACCCGCGGTCGGGTTTCGAATTTAGCGGGTTTATCCAGTCGAGTTCGAGTAGGGTATTTTTATTGGCCGGTAGCTCGGGTCTTCTCTAATGGGTGGGCATTGGTCACTGTTTGGGACGCGTGTTCTTACCACCCCAATTCTCTGGGCGCCATCTCAACGCGGCGAAGATATTCTTAATTCGCCTTAGTTGAGTCGGCCGCCTATAGATGGCGCGAAGAGCGTTTGAACCCTTTAATGGGATTCCAGCCACTGATGAAACGGACTTTTTTTCTCCAATACGACAGTACTCTCTTTAAATCGATACAGCGGGGTCGTTTTGAAATTCCGTAACAACCGTGTATCTCCCAAAGCGATACATCAGCGCCATCTCTCGCGGAGGGGAGCGAATGATACCGGGGAATTTCGAAGTTTGTCATCTCCGCGAATCCTTTCCCGCGATCCCCGAGGTATTCCGCAAATTTCGCGAACCTTTTCCACTCCAGTCCCAAAAGCCAATCTTCGCGTCACCATCCCTACCGCACCGCCTTTTTATTTTCCCGTCTCTTTTAAGGAATCGTCTCGCCGTCTAATAGCTGTATAGAAATCCGCCTCTGTAAAAAGAGAGTACCGGATAAAAGGGCCATTTGGAACGGAATAAGTAAAGAGCGCCTCCTCTCGACCTTTTGAGAAACTACTTTCCCGGTTCAGGATGTTCACTAATAGCGATTAGCGTGTAATTTAGTTTAATAAGTTACACAGATTAAGTTTTGCCTGACGTCACTAAAGTGTGCGTCAACCACTCAAGTGTGCGTCAACATTCCAAAAGCAGTGTCACCTACTATCAGAAAAGATAAATTCTTAACCCCTGTTTCGACACAATTTAAATGCTATCTATTTTATCAATAGTGGTATTTTCATTCTATCAATAGCCGTATTTTAATTCTATCAATAGCCGTATTTTAATTCTATCAATAGCCGTATTTTAATTCTATCAATAGCCGTATTATAATTCTATCAATAGCCGTATTTTCATTCTATCGATAGTTGTATTTTTATTCTTGCAATAGCCGTATTTTCAATCTATATCAGTAAAGTTTAATTCTATAATTTTTTGTAGTTTCATTCTATAAATATATGTAGTTTCATTCTATAAATATATGTAGTTTCATTCTATAAATATATGTAGTTTTCATTCTATAATTATATGTAGTTTCATTCTATAAATATATGTAGTTTCATTCTATAAATATATGTAGTTTCATTCTATAAATATATGTAGTTTCATTCTATAAATATATGTAGTTTTCATTCTATAATTATATGTAGTTTCATTCTATAATTATATGTAATTCCATTCTATAATTATGTGTAGTTTAATTCTATAAATATCCGTATTTTCATTATAGCTAAGTGTAAATAAATACATTCTTGGCAAATCAAAGAAAACCGAATTAAAAGTAACAACTGTACAGAGTCCCAGTAGTTGGGCAACTTTCTTCGCGTTATGACGTCACTCTGTAAATTGCTCTCAGAAAAGAGACACTTATGGAAGGTTATTATAGACTTATGGTATGAACGACGTTTTCCCCTTCTTCCCTTTTTTCATTCGGAGAGAAGAAAGCTTATCGGCGCCCCCCCCCCCCCCCAAGAGAAAAGGGCGGGGTGGGGGGTGCAGTCTGCGTAGGGACTTGTTGTCGGGGAGGGGATGAAGTCGCCGCTAGGCGGGGCTGCTGGGCGAGTAATGATCCGTCCATTATACCTGTATGCGGTGTAGAACAAAATAGTCGTTGCTTTTAAATCACGGCGCCCCCTCGCGTCTCTTTTCCCGAGAATTCCTCGCGCTGCAAGATTGAACGTGCTCTCCGGATTCTCTCTCTGCTGCAGGATCCATCCAAGGACTCCGAGAGGCTCGGAATTGGAAAATAAGTCCGTCGTGGGTTCCGGAAGTTGAAGATTCGCGTAGACAACGGGGTATTTTTTATTTAAAGCGATCATGGTAGCCTTTTAGGTAACGGTACCGCGACGACTGCGTGAAAAAATGGGATCCGGGTTCGAACCCAATTAATTGCAAACGACGTAACTTGATCAAAAATTGCTAATTTTTAACCGGACAAACGGTATTTTAATTTTGAGGTTGTAGTCTTTTAAAATATTTCTTACTTAAAGTTTCGTTTAATAAATTTCACATTCTTTGATATCGTTCACAATTATGAATCTGTATTTGCGCCGCTGCGTAGCTTAGGTTCGCCGGGCTGCTTAGACTAAACTAGCGCCGCGGCGTCTATTAAGTTAGCGCTGCTGCGTAAATTAAGTTAGTCCTTCCACTACGTAGATTAAGTTAGTCCTCCCGCTACTTAGATTAAGTTAGTCCTTCCACTGCGTAGATTAAGTTAGCGCTGCTGCGTAAATTAAGTTAGTCCTTTCACTGCGTAGATTAAGTTAGTCCTTCCACTACGTAGATTAAGTTAGTCCTCCCGCTACTTAGATTAAGTTAGTCCTTTCACTGCGTAGATTAAGTTAGCGCTGCTGCGTAAATTAAGTTAGTCCTTCCACTACGTAGATTAAGTTAGTCCTCCCGCTACTTAGATTAAGTTAGTCCTTTCACTGCGTAGATTAAGTTAGCGCTGCTGCGTAAATTAAGTTAGTCCTTCCACTACGTAGATTAAGTTAGTCCTCCCGCTACTTAGATTAAGTTAGTCCTTCCACTGCGTAGATTAAGTTAGCGCTGCTGCGTAAATTAAGTTAGTCCTTTCACTGCGTAGATTAAGTTAGTCCTTTCACTGCGTAGATTAAGTTAGCGCTGGTGCGTAAATTAAGTTAGTCCTTTCACTACGTAGATTAAGTTAGTCCTCCCGCTACTTAGATTAAGTTAGTCCTCCCGCTACTTAGATTAAGTTAGTCCTTTCACTGCGTAGATTAAGTTAGTCCTCCTGCTACTTAGATTAAGTTAGTCCTTTCACTGCGTAGATTAAGTTAGCGCTGCTGCGTAAATTAAGTTAGTCCTTCCACTACGTAGATTAAGTTAGTCCTCCCGCTACTTAGATTAAGTTAGTCCTTTCACTGCGTAGATTAAGTTAGCCTGCTGCGTAAATTAAGTTAGTCCTTCCACTACGTAGATTAAGTTAGTCCTCCCGCTACTTAGATTAAGTTAGTCCTCCCGCTACTTAGATTAAGTTAGTCCTTTCACTGCGTAGATTAAGTTAGTCCTCCCGCTACTTAGATTAAGTTAGTCCTTTCACTGCGTAGATTAAGTTAGCGCTGCTGCGTAAATTAAGTTAGTCCTTCCACTACGTAGATTAAGTTAGTCCTCCCGCTACTTAGATTAAGTTAGTCCTTTCACTGCGTAGATTAAGTTAGCGCTGCTGCGTAAATTAAGTTAGTCCTTCCACTACGTAGATTAAGTTAGTCCTCCCGCTACTTAGATTAAGTTAGTCCTTTCACTGCGTAGATTAAGTTAGCGCTGGTGCGTAAATTAAGTTAGTCCTTTCACTGCGTCGATTAAGTTAGCGCTGGTGCGTAAATTAAGTTAGTCCTTCCACTGCGTAGATTAAGTTAGCGCCGTGGCGTAGATTAATTAAGTGCCACGTTGTAAGAAATATACAAATTCGCAACCCTTCAGGAAGTTCAGGTAGCACCTACCAATAATTTAAGGGATCACAAAAAAGCACAGTTTAAATGGGGGAATCGTGTAAAATTTTAGTTCATTTCGGTGAAACATGGTGTCGCTGCAGCAGGGTTGGAAAAAAGCCGGATTTTATTGAAAAAGCGTAGACTTTCACTTATGTCACTCCCTTTCTAAATAGGAAATTGTCTGCTGTTATTGTTGTAATTTTGAAACTAAACAAAGTAAGCAAAATGACTATATTAAATAATTAAATTATTTTGATTTCCTCCTAGTTTTTGTTTATGACGCGCCGACCGGGTCACCGAAGCGAGGCAGCGAACTTTTGAACTTTAAACCTGCCCTGTCCCCCTCAATTAGAGGAGAATTTGAACTCCCCCCAATTTGTTTGAATATGAAGAGTTTTCTCCATAGACATAATAAAGAAATAGACACCTTACGCGGAGTTTGATTTGCCAAAAATATACGGGAGCGATAACTAGCAGACAACCGGTATTTGTTCCGTATTCCTGTGGTACCACGTTTAAGCGACGCCTGTCGATTAGGCGAGAAAATACAAAATCATCACGTGATACGTCACACATGTTCGTGTTTGTAATCTTTTAGGTACTCTGACGTGATTCGCGAATATTTTGGCTGTGAGAATTTAAAATAAGGTAAATTTTTATTATAATTTTTAAATAAGTCAATTAATTCTTTCAAAACCCAAATAAAAAGCAGCAGATGATCTTATAATTAAAAACAAAAAATTCTATTTGTGAAATGATATTTTGTCAAAGGCTTAAGTAACTATCCGGTTTGTTGTGGAACTTGTGGTTAATCTGGTTATGGCTTGTTATGGGAATATTCTGAGATTCTAAATTGTAAACAAAAGTAAATGGAATTTTGATGAAAAGGATGATTCTACCTTGGATTAAGAATGATTCTACTAAAGGTATGTAGCTATTGTTCTTGAAATAAAATTAGCTTTGACAATTTAAGTCTGATGGCTTGACCCTTCATTTCTAGATTTTTGTCCTTCTCTAATTTGTGGAGTCTGAGCTTGCAATATAAATTAATAACTTTCTTAATGATGATGTTCGATTCCAACTTCAGGATCAAACATGTTCATGGTGATCTGGTAAGATGTCCATGCCAACAATATTTCATAATACAGCATTTCTTTATAGAGAGAGGAATATCTCTTCATAACAACTAAACAAAATTGGCTAAAAACCAAGGAGATCTTACTCAAATTATAATAACATAATTAAACCTACACGAAATGATCCTTGGTCAAAATTTAAAGGTGAGAAGTTAGCATCACCGGTTTTTTTCTATTTCACTTTCAACTGGATGTAATTTCTTTAAATTAAATAAAACAATTATTTTGACTATTTTTACTTGTTTTAATTCTATGGAAACCAAACCAGAGTTGGAATGGCTTTTGGTGTGACCCACCTTTTGCCATTTACAATTTGTATATCCTGTTCTAAAAAGTGATCATTACAAATTAAATCATGATTTCAATGTGTCGCGATTTACAGCAATTGTCCATTGAGAAAGTATTGTAGGTTTCGTTATAAAAAGATTTTAAATAAGAAAGAATATTCATCGAAATAATATGATAATTTAATCCTACTTATGGAATGAAACCTTTTCCGGTATTGTTTTACTTGTTATTGCAATGCGTAAAAACACTAAAATTAACCTTTTTTTACCAAATAAAAACCAGATTTTTAGTAGAAAACACTTTCTATAAATTTTTAATAAAAAAAATCACCAAAACGAATTATGAAACATGTTAGCTAACATAAAAGTACTACCCGTTTATCAAATTCACCCCTAAAGGTTTTGCGTCTGATTTTAAACCGGATAAATATTCCTAAGCGTTAGGTACTACATGGCCTAGGCTAAGCGCTCACTACTCCTCGTAACGTCTCTGTCATGGCTTCCACGAGCCTTTGCTTCGTAACCGAGACAATTCCTTGTGGAAGGCAGGACGGATACGAAACAGAGAGCCAGTGGGCGCCTAGTCCAAAGCGCCACTTAAGTTTAGTGGCGCTTTATAAGTAGGAATAAACTATCATATTATTTCAATGAATATTCATTCTTATTTAAAAATCTTTTTATAACTATAGGCAGGATCGAACATCATCATTCAGAAAATTATTAATTTATATTGCAAGCTCAGACTCCACAAATTAGCGAAGGACAAAAATCTAGAAATGAAGGGTCAAGCCATCAGACTTAAATTGTCAAAGCTAATTTTTTTTCAAGGACAATAGCTACATACCTTTAGTAGAATCATCCTTTTCATCGAAATTCCATTTACTTTTGTTTACAATTTCGAATCTCAGAATATTCCCATAACAAGCCATAACCACAAGTTCCACAACAAACCGGATAGTTACTTAAGCCTTTGACAAAATATCATTTATTTTTTGTTTTTAATTATAAGATCATCTGCTGCTTTTTATTTGGGTTTTGAAAGAATTAATTGACTTATTTAAAAATTATAAAAAAATTTACCTTATTTTAAATTCTCACAGCCAAAATATTCGCGAATCACGTCAGAGTACCTAAAAGATTACAAACACGAACATGTGTGACGTGTCACGTGATGATTTTGTATTTTCTCGCCTAATCGACAGGCGTCGCTTAAACGTGGTACCACAGGAATACGGAACAAATACCGGTTGTCTGCTCGTTATCGCTCCCGTATTTAACCACCGTAGAATCTTGGGTCTATTTCTTTATTATGTCTATGGTTTTCTCTTATACCAATTTGGGAAAATGACTCTCACTCGATAAAATAGGATAATTTCAAAATTCTAAAGAGAGAATCAAATTGGTATAAGAGAAAATTCTTAGAAGGCATATTTATTCGAAAAAAGGGTACTTTAAATTTAGATAGAGGCTGTTCAGAAATAACTAACTGGGGTCTACTTAATATTTAAAATTATATTTTTATTGTAGTATTTATTCCATTTGGTATCTGTTTTGTTTCACGTTCTTCCTTATTTTTTGACACACATGCGCCTCACGCGACGTGCTTTAAAATCTCGTGTTTTTTTAAATTTATAATAATAGGCTTAAAGAAGTGGATTGATAAAGGGCCACGGCTCGAAACGTCTCCAAAGAATAAATTTATACCGTGTGATCTTCTCCAGTTTCATTGTTTTTTTAATATACTGTACCATGGTTATTAATAAGTTCAATATCTATAAATAAAAGCTATTAATTTAGTAAAATATTGTAAAATTTTACATTTTTTAAAAAAGCCCAAAAATATCTGGATTTTTTCAAGTGGCTATATCCGGTTTTAACCAGTTGGGTATGGCTGATACCACGTCAACCCCGCGCTGCAGTTGATTTTTTCCTAAAATCAGCGCGACCCGTCGAGACCACAGCAACTCTTTCCCAAAAAGAAACCTTTTCTCCGAAAGTGGGCGACTCGAAAAAAGGGGGTCCTTGGAGTAGGTCAGCCTTCGGGAAACGGCGAGTGAATTACGCCTAGGCGCCCCTGGTCGAGAGGAAATTGGCTTTCTTTCAAATCACCCGACGAGTGCCGGGAAGGGCGCTCGCGGGGGAAGACGACTGTAAATTTTCCCTCTAAAATATATACGGACAGAGAGACGATTTTTCCCCAGCCGTAAAGGGGAATCTGTATGTGCCTTTATGAGTCAGCCCGAACCGCCCGCGCCACCCTCCCCTAGGGCGGCGAGAATCTCTTTTTACGAGCCGTACTAAAAAAGCGAGTAAAAACCAAATAAAAACCCACATCCCCTTCGCGAAGGAAACCATTTTCAGTCCGGCGCTATGTTGGTGACGCCGGATCTATACTCTGATAAAGGGAGACAAATTTCATAATTTTTCCGAAGGAGAGTGTTCTAAGAATGTGGTGCCTTATATCTTTTGGGGCTGGAGTGGTAAACTTTTAGTTTTCGGTTAAAAGCCCTAAATATTTAAGGATTTCATTAGTATTAAATGAAAGTGAAGTAAATTAGTATTAAATGCAAAGGAAGTAAATTAGTATTAAATGAAAGGGAAGCAGATTAATGTTAAATGGAAATGAAAAATTAGATTAATGTTATATAAAATGAAGAATTAAATTAATGTTAAATGGAAATGAAAAATTAAATTAATGTTATATAAAATGAAGAATTAAATTAATGTTAAATTAAAATGAAGAATTAAATTAATGTTAAATTAAAATGAAGAATTAAATTAATTTCTAATTAAAATGAAGAATTAAATCAATGTTTAATAAAATTAAGAATTTAATTAATTTTTAATAAAATTAAGAATTAAATTGATGTTTAATAAAATTAAGAATTAAATTAATGTTTAATAAAATTAATGTTAAATTAAAATGAAGAATTAAAGTAATGTTAAATTAAAATGAAGAATTAAAGTAATGTTAAATTAAAATTAAGAATTAAATTAAAGTAATGTTAAATTAAATTAAGAATTAAATTAAAATGAATTGAATAAAATTAAAATGAATTGAATTAAATTAAAATGAATTGAATAAAATTAAGAATTAAATTAAAATGAATTGAATAAAATTAAGAATTAAATTAAAATGAATTGAATAAAATTAAGAATTAAATTAAAATGAATTGAATAAAATTAAGAATTAAATTAAAATGAATTGAATAAAATTAAGAATTAAATTAAAATGAATTGAATAAAATTAAGAATTAAATAAAAATGAAATGAATAAAAATAAATATTTAAGTAATTTAATTAAAGTTGTAATATTATTACTGCTCTTTTCTTGTTAAATGTTGCACTGATGTGGATGACGACTTAAGCACCGAACTATATACTGCCTTCGGCAACTTGTTTTCAAGAAGACGAAAAAAGAGAAAATATCCCTTTCTTTACCGCGTAAGATTATGGTAGTATGTTGTGGTTCCGTCGGGGGTCCCACCCCACCTTTACTTTTAATACTCCCCCTTTTCAGATGCGAGAATAAAAACCTTCAATCTGTCGGGGGGGGGGGGGGGAACTAAACCTCCATTTGAATTTCGGGAGGGGGGGGGGGCTTAGTTAATAGTCAGTTCTCGTAGCGCGGTTCCGTCTTCAAAAAAAACCCCTTCTTTTACCTTCTTAGTATTAATAAAGCTATTCTGTTTTTCCATGTTGGAAGAGGGAGGGGGACGTCTAGAGTGCGAGGAGTGATTTGAAAAAGGCATTTCTGTTCAATCGAAATTATAAAAGCTTTTAAACCCCTATTACTTAGATATCCCCCCCCCCACACAATTGGTGTGTTTTAATTTGGGGAGTAAGTGCACGATATTAATGGGAAGAGAAACGGTGCATTTTTTCTTGCCAATGAGAAAATGCGTAGCTCATTTTTCTAGTCCAAACCGACTAACATTTCCCCGATGTCAAAATCTAAACTGATCAATATTTCCCCGATGTCAAAATCAAAACCGACCAATATTACCCCGATGTCAAAATCTAAACCGACCATTATTTCTCCGATGTCAAAATCCAAATCGATAACTTTTGCCCCGATGTCAAAATCCAAACCGACTAATATTTCCCCGATGTCAAAATCTAAACTGATCAATATTTCCCCGATGTCAAAATCTAAACCGACCATTATTTCTCCGATGTCAAAATCCAAACCGTCTAATATTTCCCCGATGTCAAAATCTAAACTGATCAATATTTCCCCGATGTCAAAATCTAAACCGACCATTATTTCTCCGATGTCAAAATCCAAACCGACTAATATTTCCCCGATGTCAAAATCTAAACTGATCAATATTTCCCCGATGTCAAAATCTAAACCGACCATTATTTCTCCGATGTCAAAATCCAAACCGACTAATATTTCCCCGATGTCAAAATCTAAACTGATCAATATTTCCCCGATGTCAAAATCTAAACCGACCATTATTTCTCCGATGTCAAAATCCAAACCGACTAATATTTCCCCGATGTCAAAATCTAAACTGATCAATATTTCCCCGATGTCAAAATCTAAACCGACCATTATTTCTCCGATGTCAAAATCCAAATCGATAACTTTTGCCCCGATGTCAAAATCCAAACCGACTAATATTTTTCCGATGTCAAAATCTAAACTGATCAATATTTCCCCGATGTCAAAATCTAAACCGACCATTATTTCTCCGATGTCAAAATCCAAATCGATAACTTTTGCCCCGATGTCAAAATCCAAACCGACTAATATTTCCCCGACGTCCAAATCCAAAGCGACCGATATTTTCCCCGATGTTAAAATCCAAAACGATCATTTTACCACAAATGTAAAAATCCAAACCGACCATTTTACCCTATATCACTATATTCGCCCAAAATAAAAATCGAAGCCGAACATTATTTCCATTGTGAAAAGTCAAACTAACCATTTTCAAAAGCGTGCGAACATCGAACCGACAATTTACACGCCAAAAATTCGAACTATTTTCAAAAACATTACCTTTCAGAAATAACGTTTAGCGTCGACAAGAAACTTAAACAATCATTTTGGAATTTGTCGAAAGTCAAACGTTTATTCCGAAGACTACTCCGCGTCGATTACCTTTTTGGTCGGTTTGATAAAACTACCTTTAAAGGCTTTCTTCGTATCAAAATGATTTTCTACATTACTACGAAACTATTAAGTCTGTTAGAGAAAAACAACGCCTCCGAATAGCCCAAAAAAGCAACCCTTCGCAATTTGTGTTGCAAAAATAATCTCCCAAAATATAAGAAAAAAAAAGCCTATAAGATGAAGAAGAAACGACCGTGTGTGTGTGGGGGGGGGGGGGGTAAAATTCTTCTAAGAATGCATCGCGCGCGCGCTGATGACGATCATGATCCCGGAATTGGAGCGCTCCCTGGCGGCTGTTATTCTAAGCGAATGGAACCCTAAACGTGAACAGCCCCTGGCGAAATTGGAAATTAAATGTTTCTAGAAACAACCGTGGTGCCGTAATATAATTGGCTGGTTGCAGGTCCCCCTCGCGTGTTACGTACACTGGTATTGGATTCTTTCAAAGAATGCTTTTTAAGAAACAAAGTTTATTGGCGCGATCTTGAATGGTAGCTACAAAATTTAAAATTAAGTTAAATTCGTCAAAGAAGTCTTTAAAAAGGCACAACGTTAATTTATAATTACGTTATGTAAGTCAATAATTATGTTCCAGAAGTCAAAAATTATGTTCCAAAAGTCAATAATTATGTTCCAGAAGTCAATAATTATGTTCCAAAAGTCAATAATTATGTTCCAAAATTCGATAATTATGTTCCAGAATTCGATAATTATGTTCCAAAAGTCAATAATTATGTTCTAGATTCTCTAGAAGTCAATAATTATGTTCTAGATTCTCTAGAAGTCAATAATTATGTTCCAAAAGTCAATAATTATGTTCCAAAAGTCAATAATTATGTTCCAAAAGTCAATAATTATGTTCTAGATTCTCTAGAAATCAATAATTATGTTCCAAAAGTCAATAATTATGTTCTGGATTCTCTAGAAGTCAATAATTATGTTCTAGATTATCTAGAAGTCAATAATTATGTTCCAAAAGTCAATAATTATGTTCCAAAAGTCAATAATCATGTTCTATAAGTCAATAATTAAGTTCTAGAAGTCAATAATTATGTTCCAGAAGTCAATAATTATGTTCCGTGAGTCTATAATTATGTTCCATGAGTCTATAGTTATGTTCCAAAAGTTAATAATTTTCTTCTATATGTGTATAATTATGATCATTAGGACATCGGGAAACATAGTAATCCATTTTCGTTTGGTTTCCTTACACTCTTGTGGAATAAATTAGGTGATCAACTTCATCCAAATTTCTATAACGCCGTTGTACTTTGGGCTCCGTTACAGCACAGTACCTCGGTAAATCTAGTTTATTTCCAAATATCCTTCCAATAGATTCACTTTCACTGCCCCTACGACGATGACAAATATTTTGACATTTGAATTGCTGATCTGGAAACCCTCAAAATATCTACCTCTGAAAAGTTTTCAGAAAAATTAACATTTCTAGTTGAAACTGATCAACTATTCAACAAATAGTGACGAATCAGTGAAAATACCAGAAATGACATCGAAAACATGTAATCAGGTGTACAAGATATTTCACTAAAGGAAATCCATGAACAGAAAAATGGTAAGAAGTCAATAAAATGAATCGGGAAAAGCTAGAGCTCAGAAACATTGTGGGATACCCTTGGAAATCACAGATATTATTTAATAAATCAATGGATATCACAGAATAATTCTGATAAACCCGGACAAACCATTGGAAATCTCAAAAACACTGTGATAAGATATTGGAAATCTCAGAAACACTGTGATAAGATATTGGAAATCTCAGCACTGTGAGAAATTAGTGAAAATCTCAGAAACGCTGTGATTAATCATTGGAAATCTCAGAAACACTGTGATAAGTTATTGGAAATCTCAGAAACACTGTGAGAAATTAGTGAAAATCTCAGAAACATTATTAGAAATAACTGGAAATCTCAGAAACATTGTCAGAAATTACAGAAAATCTCAGAAACATTGTCAGAAATTACAGAAAATCTCAGAAGCATTGTGAGGCATTACTGGTAATCTCAGAAACGTTGTCAGAAATTACTGGAAATCTCAGAAATATTATGAGAAATTACTGGAAATCTCAGAAACTTTGTCAGAAATTACTGAAAATCTAAAAAAAGTAAGAGAAATTACTGGAAATTTCCGAGATATTGTGATAAATTACTGTAAATCTCAGAAACATTGTCAGAAATTACTGTAAATCTCAGAAACATTGCCAGAAATTACTGAAAATCTCAGAAAAGTATGAGAAATTTCTGGAAATCTCAGAAACACTGTGAGAAACCGTTGGAAATTCCTTACGTTTTGTAATAAATCATTGTAAAACCCAGAACAATTGTGAGAAATCAATGGCAAGCTCAGAAAAATTGTCAGAACTCATTGAAAATCTCTGAAATGAGATCTAATCGGTGTCATAAAATGTTTTGTGACCTCGAAAGTCGTATTATTTTAACACTTGTATAGAATGTTGCGAAATCGAACTGACTAAATATTCGCTCAGTAGAATTTGGAGAGGCTCGTTATTTTCGATTTGTTGGCGTCGATAATCCGCTTTTAATCTGTCTCGAAAAACAAGGGGCGTTGCTAAGTACGGCGAAAGCCTAGAGGTTCCCGCGAAGAGCTTAAACTCTCAATTAAATGGAGTGTCGGCCACTTTTCGAAGAGTTTCCGATATCCGATAATGTCGCTCGTTTTTCGTGATATTGAGGGCCGTTTATCTAATCTGTTCGCCCTAAAAGTGGATGTTTTTATCAGCAATTATTGCCACAATGTATTTTCGGTCCTATAATTTGTTAGAGCCTGTGTTTGAATCGGATTTATTTATCCTCAAAAATGAGACCCGATTATTTATAGCCAGCATTTTATCAATTTTTAAAACAAAATAGAAACACACGATTTATTTGATTTCAAATAATTTTAAACATTTGAAGCTTCTTTTTGTAGGCAAATTGATTAATAATTTACTTGCAGCGGTAATGTAAATTATAATTTAACTTAATCTGAAATAAATTTATTTGCTTCTTGTAATTTAGTTTAATGGTTGGAAGTATAAATGAATGATTAATTTTAAAAATTCATTTGATTTAAATGAATGATTTCTTTTACAAATTCATTTGATTTAAATGAATGATTTCTTTTACAAATTCATTTGATTTAAATGAATTATTTCTTTTAAAAATTAATTTGATTTAAATGAATTATTTATTTTAAAAACTAATTTGATTTAAATGTATGATTTATTTTAAAAATTAATTTGATTTAAATGTATGATTTATTTTAAAAATTAATTTGATTTAAATGTATGATTTATTTTAAAAATTCATTTGATTTAAATGGATTATTTATTTTAAAAATTCATTTGATTTAAATGAAGGATTTATTTTAAAAATTCATTTGATTTAAATGAAGGATTTATTTTAAAAACACATTTGATTTAAATGAAGGATTTATTTTAAAAACACATTTGATTTAAATGAATGATTAATTTTAAAAAAATTAATTTGATTTAAATGTATGATTTATTTTAAAAATTCATTTGATTTAAATGAATCATTTATTTTAAAAATTCATTGGATTTAAATGAATGATTTATTTTAAAAATTCATTTGATTTAAATGAATGATTTATTTTAAAAATTCATTTGATTTAAATGTATGATTTATTTTAAAAATTCATTTGATTTAAATGAATGATTTATTTTAAAAATTAATTTGATTTAAATGAATGATCTATTTTAATTTCCCCGTAAGGGTTGTACTTCCTTTAACAACGCAATATTTGTTTTCATATTGAGAGTTTCATCAGGTTATCACACTTTCAATTTCATAATTTTCATATTCGCATTAGCTTACATTCTATTAAGTAAAATCACGAAATCGAGAACCTCAATTTCCAGGTCAAACTTTTGCTTTAGCACGGGGGTCAGAGGTCGGACAGATGCCAGAAGATACGATCATTAAGTCCCTTTAAGCGTTTGGTTATTCTCCAGGCATCCGAACCCTTTTGTTGGTGGCAGCTAACCCAAATTACGAAGGCATTCTTTTGGCAAATAAATTATAGGCTTGATATACCGTAAGTCAAATGTAGCGTTCTTAGAAGCCCCCGCACCCTTACCCGATAGCGCTCTCAAGGCGGGGGAACACCTTCTTCTTTCAGGTTTTTAGTGTCGGGTAACGTGGAATTCCTGGCGTAATAAGTGCGCATTCTGAAGAACAATGGAATCTGCCGTTCAAAGGCCGATTTTTCAAATACATGTATACCGTAGACTTCGATGCTACTTTACGTTCGATATACCCGTCTACAATCGGACTTTTTTTGAGTACTTTAGACTGCTCGCTTCCACAATATTTCGAGTCGCTCTCAGTACAGGCATTAGCGCATTTTTGAGGCTATACCCCTACCTCCTATCTTCTGCCTAGCCTGACTGTCAATTCAATCAGACTCACGTTTTTCGAATGTTTTCCACGAGTCTATTTTGCTGCTTTAAATATTTACTTTTTGGTAAAACAAATCTCGTTTCTTTAAGTTTTTCAGATAATAATTAAAAATTATTTATGTAGATATATAAATTAAAAGTCTACCTAAGTAGAAACGTCTATTTCAGTGGATATTAAAAGTCTATTTCAGTGGATATTAAAAGTATTTCAGTGGATATTAAAAGTTTATTTCAGTGGATATTAAAAGTCTATTTCAGTGGATATTAAAAGTCTATTTCAGTGGATATTAAAAGTATTTCAGTGGATATTGAAAGTCTATTTCAGTGGATATTAAAAGTCTATTTCAGTGGATATTAAAAGTATTTCAGTGGATATTGAAAGTCTATTTCAGTGGATATTAAAAGTATTTCACTGGATATTAAAAGTCTATTTCAGTGGATATTAAAAGTATTTCAGTGGATATTAAAAGTCTATTTCAGTGGATATTAAAAGTCTATTTCAGTGGATATTAAAAGTCTATTTCAGTGGATATTAAAAGTCTATTTCAGTGGATATTAAAAGTCTATTTCAGTGGATATTAAAAGTATTTCAGTGGATATTGAAAGTCTATTTCAGTGGATATTAAAAGTATTTCAGTGGATATTGAAAGTCTATTTCAGTGGATATTAAAAGTCTATTTCAGTGGATATTAAAAGTATTTCAGTGGATATTGAAAGTCTATTTCAGTGGATATTAAATGTATTTCAGTGGATATTAAAAGTCTATTTCAGTGGATATTAAAAGTCTATTTCAGTGGATATTAAAAGTCTATTTCAGTGGATATTAAAAGTATTTCAGTGGATATTGAAAGTCTATTTCAGTGGATATTAAAAGTCTATTTCAGTGGATATTAAAAGTATTTCAGTGGATATTGAAAGTCTATTTCAGTGGATATTAAAAGTCTATTTCAGTGGATATTAAAAGTATTTCAGTGGATATTGAAAGTCTATTTCAGTGGATATTAAAAGTCTATTTCAGTGGATATTAAAAGTATTTCAGTGGATATTAAAAGTCTATTTCAGTGGATATTAAAAGTATTTCAGTGGATATTGAAAGTCTATTTCAGTGGATATTAAAAGTATTTCAGTGGATATTGAAAGTCTATTTCAGTGGATATTAAAAGTATTTCAGTGGATATTGAAAGTCTATTTCAGTGGATATTAAAAGTATTTCAGTGGATATTGAAAGTCTATTTCAGTGGATATTAAAAGTCTATTTCAGTGGGTATTAAAAGTATTTCAGTGGATATTGAAAGTCTATTTCAGTGGATATTAAATGTATTTCAGTGGATATTAAAAGTCTATTTCAGTGGATATTAAAAGTCTATTTCAGTGGATATTAAAAGTATTTCAGTGGATATTGAAAGTCTATTTCAGTGGATATTAAAAGTCTATTTCTGTGGATATTAAAAGTATTTCAGTGGATATTGAAAGTCTATTTCAGTGGATATTAAATGTATTTCAGTGGATATTAAAAGTCTATTTCAGTGGATATAAAAAGTCTATTTCAGTGGATATTAAAAGTCGATTTCAGTGGATATTAAAAGTCTATTTCAGTGGATATTAAAAGTCTATTTCAGTGGATATTAAAAGTATTTCAGTGGATATTGAAAGTCTATTTCAGTGGATATTAAAAGTCTATTTCAGTGGATATTAAAAGTATTTCAGTGGATATTGAAAGTCTATTTCAGTGGATATTAAAAGTATTTCAGTGGATATTAAAAGTCTATTTCAGTGGATATTAAAAGTCTATTTCAGTGGATATTAAAAGTCTATTTCAATGGATATTAAAAGTCTATTTCAGTGGATATTAAAAGTCTATTTCAGTGGATATTAAAAGTCTATTTCAATGGATATTAAAAGTCTATTTCAGTGGATATTAAAAGTCTATTTCAATGGATATTAAAAGTATTTCAGTGGATATTAAAAGTCTATTTCAGTGGATATTAAAAGTCTATTTCAGTGGATATTAAAAGTCGATTTCAGTGGATATTAAAAGTCTATTTCAATGG
This sequence comes from Leiobunum rupestre, assembly GCF_980474605.1. Classification (NCBI taxonomy): domain Eukaryota; kingdom Metazoa; phylum Arthropoda; class Arachnida; order Opiliones; family Sclerosomatidae; genus Leiobunum; species Leiobunum rupestre. The sequence continues at coordinate 4,219,466 of NC_143394.1, forward strand.
ATATTAAAAGTATTTCAGTGAATATTAAAAGTCTATTTCAGTTGGAATCAAGTCTTTTTATGTAGAAATATAAATAAAAAATTAATATAACTTAATAGTTTTTAAGTAAAAACGTCTGTTTAGTTAAATAATTAAAAATCAAAGGAGCATATTTTCGAATTTGTGTTACAGATATAAATATTTTGCTTTTTATAAAAAAAATGTTGTCGAATATTATTTTTAATGTCAAGGTAACAATTGAAAATATATCTAGTAAATGAAACTGTGTATACATTATCCTAAGCCAATTGTCGGTAAAATAGTATGATCGGTTAATATTGGTTTACATGAATATCTTAAACTCATTATTCGAAATCCATAACATTGGTTTAACAGTTTATATTTATTCAAAACACCAATTATCGGTAAAATAGAATTATCGATTATTAAAAAATTTATTGCTGTATCTTAAATCTGTTATCGGTTTAACAGCTTATACATATCCTAAACTAATTATCGATTAAATAGTATTATCGGTTAATAAGTATAGTAACTTAATCTAATATTGTTATTAACCCATAATATTGGATAGCATAGATTAATTTATCTGACCGGTGTCAGGTGGAAATATTTTCTCAAACCGGTTATCAGTATCATGGTATTATCATAATTTATCGGTACCAATATGATATTGTTTAATATTTGTCTTAAACTGTAAATCTGATTTGATATTGGTTCATATTTATCCTAAAGCTAAAATCGGTAAAACCAATGTATGCTATCGGTCTATAACTAATTATCAGTAAATCTGATATGATATTGGATTATATTTATCCTAAAGCTAAAAATCGGTAAAACCAATGTATGCTATCGGTTTATTACTAATTATCAGTAAATCTGATATGATATTGGTTTATATTTATCCTAAAGCTAAAATCGGTAAAACCAATGTATGCTATCGGTTTATAACTAATTATCAGTAAATCTGATATGATATTGGATTATTTTTAGCCTAAAGCTAAAATCGGTAAAACCATTGTATGCTATCGGTTTATAACTAATTATCAGTAAATCTGTTATGATATTGGTTTATATTTATCCTAAAGCTAAAATCGGTAAAACCAATATGATATCGGTTTAATTTTATCCCAAACTGGTTATCGGTTAACCGACATGATATCGGGTGATTACCGGTAAAAACCGATATGATATCGGTTATTTCGTGACGCGTCTGCCAAAAATCCTTGTACGGCAACTATACAAAGCAAATTAGCAAGTAAAATATTTCCCCGGCTGATCCTGGGTATCTGACGACGTCGATAATTAATCGGTAGCTGTCAGTCCGCGAATGGGGGCTTCCAACCGTGACACCCCCTTTTTTATCACCCGCCAAATTTAATTTATTCGGACCAGAGTGAGCGAGTGAGAGAAAGAAGGTAAAAAAGCGCAAAAGAACCAGCGTATAATTTCGGGTCTTCGAAGTGATTAAATGCGCCCTCACGATTTTCGCCTCTTTCCTTGTCCGACTACGAAACAATCCGTTTCTTTTACATCCACAAATGACGCGAAACTTCTGAAAGCGGCACTAATTAGCACGAGAAAAAACCGAAGTAGGACAACCATTCCGCATTTATCTCAAAATTCCATTTTTTTTTTGTAAGGTACTTTTTACATATTAATATCGAGAGTAATATAATATATTTGAAAATGTTAAAATATTTTTATTCGTTGAGGAAATTGAATTAGTGGCTGCGAATTAAATTGGGTTCAAGTACCTTTACTGTCCCTAAAATGTGTTGAGAAATATTTAATCAAATTTCACACCTGTAGGAAATTTAGTTTTATAATTTTAGTTTGGTTAAGGGAAATTTAGATAGATAGTCCAATTATTGCAATTTTAGGTATATAGTTCAATTATTGCAATTTTAGGTATATAGTTCAATTATTGCAATTTTAGGTATATAGTTCAATTATTGCAATTTTAGGTATATAGTTCAATTATTGCAATTTTAGGTATATAGTTCAATTATTGCAATTTTAGGTATATAGTTCAATTATTGCAATTTTAGGTATATAGTTCAATTATTGCAATTTTAGGTATATAGTTCAATTATTGAAAATATAAGTAGTTATTTTATTTATAGAAAATATAAGTAGTTATTTTAATTATTGAAAATATAAGTAGTTATTTTAATTATTGAAAATATAAGTAGTTATTTTAATTATTGAAAATATAAGTAGTTATTTTAACTATTGAAAATATAAGTAGCTATTTTAATTATTGAAAATATAAGTAGTTATTTTTATTATTGAAAATATAAGTAGCTATTTTAATTATTGAAAATATAAGTAGTTATTTTTATTATTGAAAATATAAGTAGCTATTTTAATTATTGAAAATATAAGTAGTTATTTTTATTATTGAAAATATAAGTAGCTATTTTAATTATTGAAAATATAAGTAGTTATTTTTATTATTGAAAATATAAGTAGCTATTTTAATTATTGAAAATATAAGTAGTTATTTTTATTATTGAAATTTTAGGAAGTTAGTCCAATTATTGGAATTTTAGGTAGTTAGTTCAATTTTGACGATTATTGAGATTTTAGGCAGATATTTAAGTTATTTAAATTTTAGGTTTATAGTTGAATTATTAAAATTTTAGGTTTATAGTTCAATTTTGACGATTATTGAGATTTTAGGCAGATTTTTAAGTTATTTAAATTTTAGGTTTATAGTTCAATTATTAAAATTTTAGGTCGGTAGTCTAAACGAAAATTGAAATAAATAGTCTAATCGGTGTAATTTTAGTTGGCTAATCTAGGATATCTAGAAAAATAAGGCAAGCAGTCTCTTGTTAGGTAATTACTACAATTTATTGAAATCTTAGGCCGGCAAAACTGTTCACTTATATGATGACTATTATTATCTATAAAATAACTCCAATCCAGAAAGGATTTAGCGAGTCCATTCGTAAAATAAATGGCATAATCTTAGCCGCCAAATCCTTCCATCTAATGGTAATGGGTGACGTGGATTCTCTCGTTAGTGCGGATCAGGGGCAACCCGCGGCTGTTACGAGCGACAAGGATGTACCCTCTTCAGCGCACCATCTCCCAAACCATCGGCAAAGGTCAATTCCTGATGGAGAGAGTCAGAGAGCTCTTTCAACCTCCGCGCACGGTAGTTGTGTTTCTGAAGTTCGTAAATAAGAATTATACACTTTCGCTGAGACAAGAGTCTTTTCAGTTCCGTGGCGCTTTTGAGTTTTTGGGGGTCTAAGTACATCCTAGAACGGGGGGGGGGGAGAGGCCTCACTGGCCCACCAGAATAACCGCTCCGAGACGAGGGAAAATATTTTTTCCACGCGAGGAGGGTCACCCCTTGACCCCTCTTCCGAAAAGTCGTGACGCGCTTTTTCGAGCTCCCCCCTCCCTGCTTTTTGAGGCTGGATTATTTAAAAAGTGAATACCTGCTCGATTACGGGAAATATCTGGCGCTTTGTGCATGAAGCGCGTTCTTTTTTCTGGCATAATAATAGGCGCGGTTCGAGTCATTCCGCCATTACGAGCTACGAAATCTCCGGCAACGTAAGGGTTGATTGACCCCAGAGCAAAATGTTCGCGGTAATATAATTCAGATCTTATTCGAAATACGTGAACCATGCTATAAACGGGGGTATTGTTACGGGGAAAGAGGCATCGTTTGTTACGCACTGCCATCTAGGAGCAACAAACACAACACCCCACCCAAGGAGAACGCAACCCGTCAAAAGTCGTGGATTTTCTTGCGTACAGTTTTCATTGGTTAAGATTATCTCCCCCCCCCCCGCCCATAAAACGTTCAGCGTAAAGGCTCGTCCAATGAAATTTGTACACAACACTGCGTTAGCGTGTTTAAAGGCTAGCTGCGTTCTCCTTGTGTTTATTACTCCTAGCTGCCACTTAGGAGCAACAAACACAACACCCCACCCAAGGAGAACGCAACCCGTCAAAAGTCATGCATTTTCTTGCGTACAGTTTTCATTGGTTAAGACGCATTATCACCTGCTGCCGTCGGAAGGGGAAAATTCGGCGATTGTCTTCCCCCCCCCGCCCATAAAACGTTTTATAATAATTTCGAGTATGAATTGTTTTAACAATTTCGAGTATGAGTTGTTTTAATAATTTCGAGTATGAATGGTATTAATAATTTAGAGTATGAATGGTTTTAATAATTTCGAGTATGAATGGTTTTAATAATTTCGAGTATGAATTGTTTTAATAATTTCGAGTATGAATTGTTTTAATAATTTCGAGTATGAATTGTTTTAATAATTTTGAGTATGAATTGTTTTAATAATTTTGAGTATGAATTGTTTTAATAATTTCGAGTATGGATTGTTTTAATAATTTCGAGTATGAATGGTTTTAATAATTTCGAGTATGAATTGTTTTAATAATTTCGAGTATGAATGGTTTTAATAATTTCGAGTATGAATTGTTTTAATAATTTCGAGTATGGATGGTTTTAATAATTTCGAGTATGAATTGTTTTAATAATTTCGAGTATGAATTGTTTTAATAATTTCTAGTATGAACGGTTTTAATAATTTCGAGTATGAATTGTTTTTATAATTTCGAGTATGAATTGTTTTACCAATATTAAGTTACGAATTGTTTAACCAATTTCGAGTATGAATTGTTTTATTTCATTTATAATATTTTTACAAATATTCATGTCTGATAATTTTTACAAATGTTTTTGTCTGATAATTTTTACAAATGCTATTGTCTGATAATTTTTACAAATGCTATTGTCTGATAATTTTTACAAATGTTATTGTGTGATAATTTTTATAAATGTTATTGTCTGATAATATTTACAAATGCTATTGTCTGATAATTTTTACAAATGTTATTGTCTGATAATATTTACAAATTCTATTGTCTGATAATGTTCACAAATGTTATTGTCTGATAATATTTACAAAAGTTAGTCTGATAATTTTTACAAATAGTCATCGTCCTAAATGTTTTATAATTTCTGTAAATCTGCGAATTGTAACGGGCATTAAAATGTGATAAAATATGGTCGATATAATGTAATGTAGAAGTACGCGTAGCAAATTTTATTGATGTGTCGATATCGACACGTTTTGTCAACAACGAGGTGCATGTGCAGTGTCTGTCACATTATTTTAACGCTACGGGTACATGGAAAAAGCGCTTTCTGATCTATCTGCGTCTGTTGACTATTCAAATTATCATTGGACGGTTTTTTTAACGCACGTGCAAGCTGTGAAATGCGGCGTTTTAATACGGTTTTTCACATTCAACTTCCACGACTTACCATTTTACGGCCGAAATTTTGTCAATTTTAAACTTAATAATTGGCGCTTATCAGATTTAACGCATTTATTTCAACTCATATTTAAGTTAATTTTATTTTTATCAGAGGTTAATGAATTTAGGTGAACAACACATATTTTATTACAATTATTTTATCAGAAGTCAATGAATTAATTTCAGCTCGTATTTTAGCATATTTTATTTTCAGTAATTGTTTTACATAACTATTTTAAAATTTCATAACTTTCCCCAGACTATTTTTTGAGATTTTCTCATTTAGACAATTTTTAAATTTATATTTCAATTTTATCAGAAGTTAATGAATTTCTAGAATTCATATTTAATATTATAAAGTTTGAAATTAAACCGTTTAAAAGTGAAACGAACAAAATTATAATCAAATAATTTATCAAAGAAAATTTAAATAACCAGACTTTTTAAATTAATAAAATTCTATTAGCACGTTTAAGGAACTAAATAAAAATTACGAAATGTACCACAAAAATGTAGTAAAATTACCTTCATAAACATTTTCAAGGTAAATTTTAATTCCCTGACATTTTTCCAACTATTAAGTTAATTTCCCTTGTTTCGCTGGAATGTGCTCAACCTGTTTTAATTGAACGTATTTTATCCGAATTTTCGGATTATAAATAAGTGTTAAAAATTCACACTGAAACAAATAAACGTGTTCCAACCGCTGCAATATAGACCTAGTTTGTCAATGAATCTATAGAATACTCGTAGACAGCTTTTCATATCATTGCCTACACACTTATATTATACCGAGACTAAAGCGTCTACTTTTTAATTTGAATTCTAATGTAATAATCGGATAGTGTTTGGCAGGTCGGATCAGCGTTAAAATATTATCAATACGGATGGTTATATTTTCGATATCTCAAACATTTATGTATTACATTACATTATATTATTATTATTGTATTATTGTTATATTATTATTATTATTATATTATATTATTTTTGACTACAAAATCCTGATTTTTCCAAAATTGTAAATACATATTCACAATTCTATTACCTCATTACGTAAATTACGCAATGTATTTTCAAATATTAATTAAAATAGAAACTTAAAAAATTATTAAGATTGATTTAATAATGACTTCAAACTTTTGGGAGCTTTTACGAAATAAAAAAACATTTTGGTCCCGTTGTAAATGACATTTGTGTGTACGGTATCAAATACGAATTGACATTTTGAACGATGACTGAATCGCGTGATATCTAAAGAGCCTGCAGGATATATTAGCACCGGTAGAAACAAGAGATAATTTATGACAAAAAAAACTAATTTATTTTGCCCCGTGTGTTTCATATACATGGAAATATAAATGTTAATAAATCTCGCCAAGAAGGTCATATGTGTGAGCTGAGAATATGTGATTCCCTGGAAGCAAAACTACGCCCCTCAGCTACCATCGAAGATTATCTCTCCAGGTAGGCGGACAATATCTTCCGGTTATCATGGTAACGTAGAATAATGTGGCGGCAACATATTATCTGCAACGCTGAATTAATTCTTGGTCTCGCCCTTGCAATTAAGATGAAAGCGAAATTTCGTTTATGTTTAAACAGAGTCGAACGCTTATTAAGACGTTATATTTTATCATCTTTGCTTTATCATGTTTAATTTACTATCCGCTACTCTGACGTCGGTATTACTTGGAATTTTCAACGTGAGAAGAATGCAGGGCTGCCACAATATTACCCGATTTTTTCCTTGTCCTTGTCCATTTTTAGAGTTTTTCCATCTCCTTTTTGAGGTCAAAAGTAGGCAATTTTTAATTTAACGAATTTACTTCAAATTATATTTGAGTATGAAGGTTATGTTTAAAAAGCGTTTAAAAATGACCACAACGTTAAAGTAAATAAAAATAATTAGAAAATTTATCGCGGAACTATAGTAAAATTAGTATTACCTTCGTAACGTTTTCAAGGTTAATTTAAATTCCTCAACTTTTTACAAATTCTTTAAATTAAGCTTATTTTCAATTTCATTGTGCAGCCTTGCATTGCATTTCAGCATTTTTTAATATTTCCGGATGTTTCCTGAGATTTATAATTCTATTAATTCTCAACATTTTTCCAATATTTAAATCACTTCTTCTTATTGAGATTTAATAATAATCAGGTACCACCTTAGACCTAAGTCATCAAGCGACTTTCAAAGTCATTAATTCAGGTGGCCGGGTTATATCGCGTAGGAGGGTGGTGGCAAGCCCTTCAAGCCACGTGAGCCCACAGCTCCCTACACTAACTATTAATGTTAACCTCAACAAGTTTTTATAGAAGGGGAAACCGAAGAGCTCGGGGGAAACCCCTAAAACCAGTGGGGAGCGAACTTGCAAACTCAACGCGGAAGGAATTGTTCAGAGTAGGGCTGTGCGAGTAGTGGTTTTAGCCAATCGAGTTGGTTATCGAGTCGAGAAATCGATTACTTGATTAAGGGGAAACTTTTTTTTATTCGAATCGAGTAACTAAAAAAAAACCTCGAGTAATATTTTTAACGAGTCGGGTTATCGAGTACTTGATTAGGAGCTAGTTTTATTCAAGAAATTATGAAATTAAATTTAAAAGGAGTATAAAGTAACTTTCAATGCTGAAAAACATTCCTTTAATTTAAATGAACCACAGTTTCTACAACTTTGTAAGTTCCGTTTATTGCCCCCCAAAAAATTGTAAAAACCCCTCTTTGAACTTTGAAGCAAAGAGGATAGAAAAAACCAATACTCAACGAGTTTAGAGAGCAGCTTATTCGAGTAATCGGGTACCCGAATATGCAATATTTTGGTACTCGGTAATCGACGAGTATTCTCCAATTACTTATTCGAGGTCGAGTTCGAGTACTCGACCTAAAAAAAGACCGAGTACTCGATGATATTCGAGTACTTGCACAGCCCTAGTTCAGAGGTTTCACTTTCACACAGCTGGGATCGAACCCGGCCCCTTTTGCTGCGAGGTGAAAATTCTAACCACTCCACCAACCCACCTTCTGAAACGTCATCAAATATCCCATGATCACCAATATTTCCCAGATTTCTTTCGTTATTTTATATAATTTTATACTTTTTTTCAATATTTATTGTAAATGTTTCTTCTTTTTGAGATTTGTAAGAAGGTTTTGGATTTCCTGAGATTTCTTTCGATATTTTTAAGAATTTCCTTTTGGTAACACGCGATCAAAAGCACAAAGGCGAGTTCGCTGCCAAGCTATGTAGCGTTAATTTGTTAGTACTGGCGCCACCACCCGCAGACAGGAAGTTTGAGAAATAAATAAAAGAGACTCAGCTTTCGACAATTTGTGTCGCGATTAAAGCTTGGCGAAACGGATAAATTAACCGCCAAAATTTCAATTAATCATAAAAAATTCGATTAACTGTTTATTTATGGATATTATTTACGACTATAATACCCAAAAGAAAGGTTTTTATTGGGATAATTTTGTGATATGGATATAAAAGAAATAAAGGAATGCGTTTACTAAGCCAAATTGCGTTCCGATGTGACGAACTCAGCGCCGTCATTTGTAGAGGTACAAATTACCTTTCGAACCGGTGGCAGTTTCGACTGCAAATTAAGTAAAAGTTAAGTTTCTTAAATTCCAGACTCTATGATAAGTAACTCCAAAAAGTAATTGAAATTGCTGATCAGATCGATTCTAATTTTTTTTGGTAGTGGTTGATGTTTTTAGTGTATAGGTAACTCCATTAAGACGTTTAATTGGTTAAAATAAAACAGAAAGTTTTCATAGGATTTGATATATCAGAAGTAGATAATATATATCTTACGAGTGACGGAACATTTTGAAGGTCGAAATTTTTATTTCAAAGGTCCAGATCGCCCACTTTGGCTGTAGTTCTACCAAAAGCTTTATGAGAACAGTTGCTTTATCTGATCGAGAAAATTATTGTGATAAATCAGATATCAGGTTATCAGAATTGACGCTCGGATGTAATCAGATCAGTTGATATGGGTCTAAATGCAGACCAACCTGAAACTGATTCGAATTCGTTGTACTTGGGATAATGAATCAGATACAATTTCAGATCGGCGACTTGGGATAATGAATCAGATACAATTTCCGATGGGTTACTTGGGATAATGAATCAGATACAATTTCCGATGGGTTACTTGGGATAATGAATCAGAAACCATTTCAGACTGGTTACTTTGGATTAAGAAACCGATACAATTTCAGATCGGTGACTTGGGATAATGAATCAGAAACCATTGCAGACTGGTTACTTCGGATTAAGAAACCGATGCAATTTCAGATCGGTGACTTAGGATAATGAATCAGAAACAATTGCAGACTGGTTACTTTGGATTAAAAAACATATACAATTTCCGACGGGTTACTTGGGATAACGAATCAGATCCAATTTCAGATCAGATTGTTGGGTGAAGGAAATATAAAAAAAATCAACCTGATCTGACTAAAAATCAAACGCTTTTAATAAAAATTAAAGTTGTTCTGGTAATTTGTAGAATTTAGATTGGCAATGCTGTTTTACAGTAATAAGAAGATAAACAGATTTGGCATATGACTTTGGTTCGCTATCTTGACTATTAAGTACGTAGCTTGTGAGGTGTTTGCTAAGGCCTTCCGTATAGATGTTAGATGATAATCAGAAGAATATCTGAAATACTGCCATAAGTATTTTCCAGTGAATTTAAACACGTGGTGTTATTACGCTATGTAGACTACGTGCATTCGTTTCACTGCCAAGTTAAGTCGACCTTGGTTATCGAAACTGCCATATTCTCAAGGTAGTAATATAAAAGTCGGCATCTGACCGTAATTGTCAGAAACGATATAAATATTGTAGGGTTAACTTGTAGGGTTAACAGTCTATACATACTACGTACGTATCCACAGCTACACGTTCCACGTACGCGTTTTGTAGCGCGGGATTAACCGGTACATTAACACGTGCTGAGAAACCGCTTAGACAACTCCCCAATTTTCGACATTTGGCATCAAAAGTGAAAGTTATTTAAAATAGCCTTAATTAGAACATATAAAATCATATTCGTGTAATCATAAGCTTATTATTACGTTTTACAGAAGTGTGTCAGTTCCGTATTTTCCGTAGGTTTAATTTTAACTGAGATAATAATAAAAATAATCAGCTAGGCTAATACCCAAGGCACCACCTTAGACCAAAGTCATCACGCGACTTTCAAAGACATTAATTCCGGTGGCCGGGTTACAACGCGTAGGAGGGTGGTGACAAGTCCTGCATGCCACGCGAGCCAACAACTCCAAACACTAACTATTACCGTTAACCTCAACAAGTTTTATGGACGGGGAAACCGAAAAGCTCGGGGGAAAACCCCTTTAACCAGTGGGGAGAGAACTTGCAAACTCAACGCGGAAGGAGTTGTTCCGAGTTTTCACACAAATATAAAAGAGGTTCAGAGTTAAAAACTAAATAAAATTTTAATAAGCGTGATACGTACAAACACGTTTTAAAATATTCGAAATTAGAGGGTATTTATTAGAATTTGAAGGACTTGGCTTATTAGATAGAAAATAAATTTGCATACGCGTTTATTTCGACACGTGCTTTTACAAACAAGGCAATGAAAGAGCCCCCTCTGGCGGTGAGAATCGGAGTGTTTTTTGAGAGAGCTCCGACGATATTAAATAACGAGTGTTTGCCGTCGGAATCCAGGCCAGGCGGTGTTGCTCGCTTGTTCGGGGCGGGGCCCCCAAACCTCATTAACGCGCCCCGTTCCTCCCCCGGGGGTCGCGGGTCCCCCCTCTACGTCATCACGAAAGACTTTGGATACATTCACGATGTTTTAGTCAGGAGAGTAACATCTTTTTAGCAGTTGATGAAATTTAGTCCAGTTTGAGAAATAGTTCGGTTGGCATACACTTATACGATTTTGAAATACGAGTTGAGGAATTTAGTTCGATTTTAGCGAAATTTAGTTCTAGTTGGAGAAATTTAGTTCTAATTGGAGAAATTTAGTTCTAATTGGAGAAATTTAGTTCTAGTAGGTGAAATTTAGTTCTAATTGGAGAAATTTAGTTCTAATTGGAGAAATTTAGTTCTAGTAGGTGAAATTTAGTTCTAGTTGGAGAAATTTAGTTCTAGTTGGAGAAATTTAGTTCTAGTAGGTGAAATTTAGTTCTAGTTGGAGAAATTTAGTTCTAGTAGGTGAAATTTAGTTCTAGTTGGTGAAATTTAGTTCTAATTGGAGAAATTTAGTTCTAGTAGGTGAAATTTAGTTCTAGTTGGTGAAATTTAGTTCTAATTGGAGAAATTTAGTTCTAGTAGGTGAAATTTAGTTCTAGTTGGTGAAATTTAGTTCTAGTTGGAGAAATTTAGTTCTAATTGGAGAAATTTAGTTCTAATTGGAGAAATTTAGTTCTAGTTGGAGAAATTTAGTTCTAGTTGGTGAAATTTAGTTCTAATTGGAGAAATTTAGTTCTAATTGGAGAAATTTAGTTCTAGTAGGTGAAATTTAGTTCTAATTGGAGAAATTTAGTTCTAATTGGAGAAATTTAGTTCTAGTAGGTGAAATTTAGTTCTAGTAGGTGAAATTTAGTTCTAATTGGAGAAATTTAGTTCTAATTGGAGAAATTTAGTTCTAGTAGGTGAAATTTAGTTCTAGTAGGTGAAATTTAGTTCTAGTTGGAGAAATTTAGTTCTAGTTGGAGAAATTTAGTTCTAGTAGGTGAAATTTAGTTCTAGTTGGAGAAATTTAGTTCTAGTAGGTGAAATTTAGTTCTAGTTGGTGAAATTTAGTTCTAGTTGGAGAAATTTATTTCTTGTTAGTGAAATGAGGTTCTGATTGGAGAAATTTAGTTCTTGTTGGTTTGGTTTTGATTAGGTGAAATTGGTTTCGATTAAGTGAAATTGGTTTAGAGTTGGTGAAATTTGGTTCGCGTTATCGAAATTCAGTTCAAGTTTTGGAAATTCAGTTCGAATTGAGGAAAAATAGTGAACGAAAATTGGTTTTTGTAGTAGTAAATTCTTTCGGAAACACCCCTTTCTTTTGAACCCTGCAAAGGGTTTTCCGACACTCCCCTCCTGGCGTTTGGAAGAACGACAATCGAAAATTCGTCCCTCCCTCCTCGTTTAAGTTCGTTATTAATATTTAAGCACCCGCCTATGTTTTCATTTGGAAGGTTATTAAACATGTTGAGCTGGTCCGAGTAAACGTGTCTGTAAACCAGTCTGTGGGCAATAAAGCTACGTCTACAGTCTCCCAAGGCGTTTCCAAGCGCGTGCTTAACCCGTCTAATTATCTTAAAACGACTTTAGCGGTAAACTGGTATGCGATGTATTTCTCACATATAAATTCTTATTATTTAATAATATTAGCATAAGCTTATAATTACGTTTATGTAAGTGTGTAAGTTCACTACGTTAGATAACCATTTCTAGAATGACAACTCATTTTGGTGGACTATCGACTATCTTATTAGGCTTAATGGGGGCGCTTTAAAATAGTTGATTTTATAAAATGTCTTTACGCTTGCCCAACTTGTTGAAATGTTGCCCTGGAATAGTTCAGCCAATGCCTAAGAATGAGTTCATAAGCTCTTTAGTGGGAGAGAAAACGGATCAACAGCTGAAGCGGGTAGGCAACATTTCAACAAGATGGCCAAGGTTATTTTATAAAAAGAACTATTACTATTTGTAACGACAATTATATAAATTGGCGTTGCTGCTGCCTCACGTGTGAAATATTACTTCATAATTATAAAAACATTTTTATTTTATTATTGACCGTCCGACCGAGGGGCTAACCACTCTTAGAAAGTCTGTACACCGGATTACGCTTAGATTAGCACTGCCAAAGGCAGGGACTTCAAAGATTACGCGTAATCCCATTAGTACAGTTAAAGGTACGGCTCTGTACACCGATTACGCGGAGTGATCAGCCCCTCGCGTCCGACGAACGAGGCTTCGAGTCAATTATAATAAATATCGTTTCGATGGAACAAAAATAAGTTTCAATATGAAAAAGTACACACATAAATTACGTTTATCAACATAGATTGTATTGAATGAAGTGTTTTTCCTTAATTATTCTGAGATTAGCTTAAAACTATTTCGCGGTTGTGGCTACGATACGAGGTCGTTTTGGTGTAATGAGGCAAAGAAGCCAAGGGCTTTGAAATGGCTTTAATTTTATTTATGACGGTTTTTTATCTTATCTTTGGAAATATTTTAAAGGAATTCCCATATTGAAACGTATGGATAAAAATACGAAGAGTAAGTGACGAATGTCCTTGAAATTTCACGAGGACTATCCCGGTGCACTTGGCAAAGATTAAATTGGCTCAGTGTTGCAGTTGATAAATGAACAGATTGCGTCAGCCTGTTGCAACTCATAATAGTTCAAATGCAATATTCACATATATGCTCGACCCTTAAACGATTGAAGTAGTAAAAGTTAAATCACATATTTTCACAACTAAATCCTATACGTTGTAAATTGTTCAATATGTAGAAATATATTTAAATTTGAAAATGTCTTGTTCTCTAATTGTTTCATTGATCTTGGTTAAAGTTTTTCCAATTTCTTTCCAATTTTTGACCAGACTGTTTTCGGAATTTCGTTAAAATCTTTGGTATGTTTTTTCGAATCTAGTGGAAATCGTGGCTTTGGTTTTCAGAATCTGGTGGAAATCGTTTTGTTTTTTCAGAATCTGGTGTAAATCGTTTTGTTTTTTCAGAATCTGGTGGAAATCGTTTTGTTTTTTCAGAATCTGGTGTAAATCCAGTGGCGTAGCTGATGGTCCGCAGGGCCCGCGGTGCGGGGGGGCCTTGAGCTTCAGGGGGCCTCGAGCTTCGGTGGGGGGCCCCGCTAACCATGAAAAAAATTAAAAAGGGGGGCCTCATAGAGATTTTTGCGGGGGGGCCTCTGAGTTCTCAGCTACGCCACTGTGTAAATCGTTTTGTTTTTTCAGAATCTGGTGTAAATCGTTTTGTTTTTTCAGAATCTGGTGTAAATCGTTTTGTTTTTTCAGAATCTGGTGGAAATTATTTTGTTTTTCAGAATCTAGTGGAAATCGTTTTGTTTTTCAGAATCTAGTGAAAATCGTGGCTTCGTTTTTCAGAATCTGGTGGAAATCGTTTTGTTTTTCAGAATCTAGTGAAAATCGTGGCTTTGTTTTGCAGAATCTGGTGGAAATCGTTTTGTTTTTCAGAATCTAGTGAAAATCGTGGCTTTGTTTTGCAGAATCTGGTGGAAATCGTTTTGTTTTTCAGAATCTAGTGGAAATCGTTTTGTTTTTCAGAATCTAGTGAAAATCGTGGCTTTGTTTTGCAGAATCTGGTGGAAATCATTTTGTTTTTCAGAATCTAGTGAAAATCGTTTTGTTTTTCAGAATCTAGTGAAAATCGTGGCTTTGTTTTGCAGAATCTGGTGGAAATCATTTTGTTTTTCAGAATCTAGTGAAAATCGTTTTGTTTTTCAGAATCTAGTGAAAATCGTGGCTTTGTTTTGCAGAATCTGGTGGAAATCATTTTGTTTTTCAGAATCTAGTGAAAATCGTTTTGTTTTTCAGAATCTAGTGAAAATCGTGGCTTTGTTTTGCAGAATCTGGTGGAAATCATTTTGTTTTTCAGAATCTAGTGAAAATCGTTTTGTTTTTCAGAATCTAGTGAAAATCGTGGCTTTGTTTTGCAGAATCTGGTGGAAATCATTTTGTTTTTCAGAATCTAGTGAAAATCGTTTTGTTTTTCAGAATCTAGTGAAAATCGTGGCTTTGTTTTGCAGAATCTGGTGGAAATCGTTTTGTTTTTCAGAATCTAGTGAAAATCGTGGCTTCGTTTTTCAGCATTTGGTTAAAATTGTTGCTCTGTTTTTCAGAATTTGAGTAAAACCACTTGCGTCAGTTTTTCAGAATTTGGTTGAAAGCGTTTAGGTGTTTTTCAAAATTGGTTAAAACCCATATATATTCAAAATTGGTTAAAGCTCGTATTTTTTTCCAAATTGGTTAAAGCCCATATATTTTCAAAATTGGTTAATGCCCTTTTTTAAATTTCAAAATAATATCTGAATTTGGATTTCCATATTAAAACCTTAGAAAAATTAGTGACAATAATATTCTTTTAAAGCCGAATTTTTTCCCCAGAATTTGATTAAATTGAAAGTTATCCAAGTATAAAACTCAAAAGTATCACAAAGGAAGTTTTATCTTTTTTTTTCAAGTTGACCACTGTAGTGTCACACACTTATATAACATTATACGTAAAAGCTAATACGAAACTTTAAAAAACTGGTAACAAAAGACCAGGTATAAAAAACCCGACCGATGTGGGGGGGGGGGATCTAAAAAATGATTTTGATAACGTTTCATATAATAAACCTGTATACGTAAAATATGAAAGTATCTCCCCCCCCCCCCCCCCCGGGACCGTATAAGCGGGGGACGGGAAAGAGCGTCCAGTAGAATAGGCGGATTGTATTGTAATAGAAAGAAGTGGGTGGGAATAAAAAAAGAGAAATGAAAGGAGGGGGGGTTCCTGCACTATTATAATCCTCTATAGTCAGCAGAAAAAACTCAGCGTTGGAATTCTCTCTCTCTCATAAGCCATGCATGCGAGGCCTGGACTTACAACCCCCCGCTCAACCAGGGCGTATTGATCCAGGCATTGCCTATACGACAGTGTAGGAGAGCCTATACAATGCGAGCTAGGCTACCTTACCTTCCCTATAAGTTAGGCTTCACCCTTATATACGCGTGTGTGTGTTTGTATAGAGTTACGGATTTAACGCCAAAACGTGTCAAGTCTAATTTGGTTCGTTTTGGACAGACCTCATTAATAAGGAAGTCAAAGGATGACTTCTGCAATTATTTGTATTTTTGGCCATTGCCTAGTGTTTCAAATAGAGAAATCGTGACGTCATATTACGTCACCCATACTTATATCTATAGGCACAAAAAGTTATCAAACAAAATGGCGGACCTGACCGAAGCTACTATGCTTATGCTATTTTACATTTAGGAGTTAATTAGATTTTACATAACAAAGGCAATATATCACTTTATCAAACATTGGTCAAATATGCGGAGGTTCGATTCCGTGCTTGAAAATAATTTTATTTACAGGGCGTTCGTTGCCAACAATTACCGCCTAATATATATTATTATCAAACTGGTCCTTAATATCAGTGAATCACCGGTGACCAGTTTGGAAGAAAAAAATTTCTGAGCGTTCTTTGTAGACAGTGATAATCTAATATATTTTATTATCAAACTGGTCCTTAATATCAGTGAGTCACCGGTGACCAGTTTTTATAATAACTTTCAAGAGTTTCTTGTGGACAGTGATACTCTAAAATATCAAACTGGTCCTTAAAATCCGAGAGTAACTGGGACCAGTTTGAAAACTTTTTGGGGGCTCTTTGTGAACAGTGACACTGTAAAATATCTTATTCTCAAACTGGTCCTTAAAATCAGTGAGTCACCGGTGACCAGTGACCATATTTTTTAAATAAAACTGGTCATCGCTATTTTCAATTTCTAGTTTTTTCCGACCTTAATTAAACAAAAAAGTATCTCATTCGAAAAATAGCGAAAACTTTCCGCTAGTTTTTAACGTGAGCTGGTGTGAGAAACTCCAAATTCCTACTCCCTTTAAAGTAAGACCCTTCGTGATTTCCTATTCTTAGATTCGCCAAAAAAAACTAAATTCAATGTCGGTTTTTGGAAAACCGCGAATTTTGGTAGTTAACGCGTTGTAGCTTCGAGGCCACTCTAGTCTCCTTAACATGGTTATCGATTTCGCATAAAGTCGTAGATCTGAGGTATAATCTATATAATATTAGGGGGTAGGTCCAATAGGTCTTTGCTCAGCTTGCTTCAAACTCTGTCTTTTTATGTATATATACGTAAGATACATATAGATCCTTTTATAATAGCCGAAGGGGGCAGGCCTGGACCGGTCAACCTCCTTAACCGGCCTGTGTCCGCTATATGCACGCGAATTCTCAAGTACTCTTCACCCCTCCCCCGACTTTATTTTTATTAGGATATACGCTAGGTCCGAATATTTAATGCCATTTTATGGGAATATTCTTTGTGTATTTTTTTACATATATTTGCGCGTTTTCGGGTCCAAATTACTTCTATAAGAAAAAATATTTCGGGTAGAATTTTATCCCTTGGTTGTTTTTTATAGTTTTATTCTCAGTTTTCATGGGAAAAAATGCCCGCCCCTTTCCCCTTTCCTAAAACAAAAAAAAAAACCTTATTTCTGTATTTTTTACCATTTTTATATTTCTGTACAGTACCGAATATATGAATTTCTAACGACGTTAAAACGAAGGTTTACATTGTTAGGAATTTCTAGATTTCTTCGCATTGTGCACTTTTGTTTTGGATTCGAGGATGAGTACGGTACAAGTTTTCTTTTGATGCCGTATAACTAACAATACAAAAGGTGTATTATTCTAGCTATCTCTGCCCGTTTTTTGTTTCTTAGCATATTCGTTTTTGTTTAACGAAAAATCGAGATTTTTAATATTTTCGTTTTAGAAATCATTTAAGTAAGTAAATTGCAGTAGTTATATTAGTATTATAGTTCATCTTTGACCACGCCAAGGATAGACAAACAACCCGCTAGTTGGGGCGTACTACTTGGCACAGGCGCTAAAAAAACGTTTTATGTATTTAATTGTACGTATAAAATATTGAAAAGTGTCCCCTACAAGTATTGGGTTCGTTCTACCCGGCATACGCGCTAGAGTAGCATTTTATATGCTTATTCGGTTGTACCAAAAATGACCGTTTAACGGTGCTTAAAAAACGTCCTTTCCCAATATCGGGTTACTTCTACCTGGCATACGAAAAAGTATAGCATACATTGTTATTCTTTTCATAATGAAATAATAATTACCCTTTAGTGTTAAATGTAGTGTATTTGTAACCCCTTATACGATGGGTTCGAACACAGATAGTTGTTAATTCTACTCAGCGCGCGGAAAATCATAAAAGATACTACAAACACAAACTAATAGCTTTCGTACTCAACTAAATACTTTTCGTGAGTAATATAGGTACTGCCGGATATTTTATAAGGAAACCTTCACAACACGCTGTTATTAACCCATTCACTACAAAAAAATGGAAATTGACTTACATAAACCGTCTTCTTTTAGTGTGCGGGCTGGTGGGCATGCCCACAACTTGTGGCTGAGACACGACGGGGCCCACCGGTAAAGGCCCCATTGGTCCGATCGCGGGGCCCATGGACGCGCCGATATACGTAGCCGGCGGCGTATAGTGCGGGGGCCCCGCGTACGTGAACATGATGTCACCGTACAGCGCTAAGCCTTAGCGTAACATCACCTAGAAAGTTTTCCGAGCATCCACGTATCCATACGGCTTATTTTCCTAAAATCACAACGCAATGATCCGGATCACAATGGCCACGCAGCCGCGCGGTACTGCCTCGAAACGCGTGTTTCAATTTTCGAAAGTTCCTCGTGGTCGCACCAAAACTGCAGCGACGATCAAGAGGCCGAGATCGCCGTCGACGCGAAAATATTTCTACCCCGAAAAAGCCGATAAGACTACGCGAACCTAGCGTCGGCTTTTACCCGAGGCCGACGAAGTAGACCCTACAATACTCAACTCAGCCGCGCTCTCACCAAATGTCTGCTGCAGCGCGTTTTGTAAAGGTGGGATTGAAAGTCAGTGCCCCCCCCTTCTCTTTCTCTGGCTCGACGCTCTCAGCGTTTCCCTCTCTCTCCCTCTTGTAAAGGAGGGGAAAAGTGGGCATCCGTACGTTGTTCTACCTTGACGCTAGGCGGCGTTTTAGCGGCTACATAACATACTACACAATGTAGCCCTCGATTCTCCCCTTGTACGCTTTTGGTTTTTGTATTATTTCCACGGGAATATTATTCATACGAGAGAAGCTAGGAGGGGGAAATTGGTCTGGAAATAATGAGGGGTTTTTATGTAACGTATGTCGGGGGGAGGGCAGAGGGGATGCAGGGGCGGGGAAATTCAAAATTTAATCGGGGAAAATTTCCGTTTTTATCCCAAACTGAACACGCCTCGGTATATAAAACTAGGGTTAATTTTTCGTTTCCCCCAAAATTCTCCCGAAAAATATTAATTGTACAGAAAGAGGTGTTCGTGTAATTAGTAAAATTACCCGCGGAAAAGTTGGTAAAGAGGCGTCCCCCAATTTGCGAAGTACTAATCAACGATGCCCCGTCCCGCCACGAGAATAGTGTGTATAGCTCGTCCTTGGCGTTCCGTTTTTTTTGTGGGTAAATCTTGCCTCGTTATTAATATGAATTATGGTTTTTTTGGGAGAACGTTCACTGAATATTTATTCGATAAAATAGCAAAGGCTTATTTCACGTTTTTCGGAAATTATGAGGTTTTTAATCAGCTTATTTGCTTTCTAATTTTAGGTAAAAGACTTCTTAACTTTCAATCTTGTGTATTAGCCGTTGTTGACTGGCCTGAATTAGTATCAAATTAAGATGAATAATAGGTCGCGTGTAAAGTATTCGGTAGTACGTAAATTACTCATGAATCCTTAAATGCTGTATAATTTAAGACTGTAAAATGCTATATTTATGTGTGCGTCTGTTAGAAGAAATTTTCAATGGATAGTTTTTGCACCTAACGAATGAAACGGCGAAATGTTTTTACTAGTAAGTAAATTTAAATTATTCAAACTACAAAGTCATAAATTTATAGTTATATTTAACTTAAGCGACTCAGTTTCCACTCTTGAGGGTTTTAAATTTCTACTAAGAACCACTTCTAAAATGACTACACAACCCTAAATCGTGTTTTTAGACTCGTCGCCATAGTAAGAGCGTGCAGGGACCCGAACCGAGGCGTAGGATCAGCGCCTGAATCGCAATTGGCACTTTTCTTTTTGAGTATGCCTTCTGTTCAACTTCACTTGACTTATAACTTATGGAAAAGTTTTTAATTTTATATACGATGAAAAGTCGGTAGAAATGTCTATTCCTACCGCCTTATTCGCGACCGAAAACTATCCCCTCCTTTGGTTCGCCATTGAAACCTAGATAGATAGTGGCTAAAGCAGACGTTATTATCATTTGACTTGATGAGTTTTAATATCATTTGATTTTATAAATAATGATATTTGCATTTTAATATAATTTTTGCATCGTTAGCTCACATTTTAATGTTTATTTAAGAAAAAACGTTCTTATGAATTTTTAATTAGTCTGTAGCAGACGCTAGATCATAGGCACTACCTCAGACAAGCTAGCTGCGTTACGCCACCTAGACCCGTTTCGGTCGCGAATTCAAAATTCGTTCGCTTGCGCCTTTTAGGCAGACGTTCCTCCTATTGCTAAATAAAAGATGATTCGTAATTTCGTACAAAGAAGATTCTGCTAAACATCTAAAATCCGTAAACTTTAAGAAAATTCCTAACGTAGTGCAGAATTGGCCTCTACACTTACCACCTTATGCAAAAAAGTGGAAGAGATGATTCTTTCACAGAAGATACTGCTAAACAGCTCACCGTGCAAATTGGGGTAAGACTACTATCGTAGTATACCAGACTGCAGATGTGGCTGAGTGCGAAATGGGGATTTGAAATTACGATATTGTTCCCACAATTACTACCCTTATTTTCAAAACAGCAAAGTTCCGATTCGCGTATTGAAATGAGCAGAGCAACGTTGAAGGTTTCCGCGGCTGTCGCGTTATTCAGAGGCGAGATTTGACGGGCTCTCGTATTTCAAAATAGTCTAACGAAGTGTTGACTGCTTCACTTCGGGCATCCATCGGCGAAGAGCGGCTTTCGATCGCCTCCTCCTGTTCCACTATTCAGCGCCATCGCTTTACAAAAGCGCGCGTATATCTGTATATTTTCCCCCGGCGTGTCGAGACCAATCGAATCGGAATTTTCACGCCTTTCCGATCCGCCCCCTCCCCGTTTCCGACCCCCACCCTCCTACAAAAGACGCGCAAACCTTACCGGAACATTTTTTTTTGTCAACTGGGGATTTCCTTGACTTTGGTCAACTTCTTTTGTAGGTAAACGAATACTTTTGTCAAAACCTCTATTGAAAGTCGAAGATCATTTTCACGAAGGATAATTTCAAAGATTCGCGGTTGCATAAATCATTGCTCGGAATAATTCCGATAGACTTCGTGCTTAGTTTACATTTTAGTCACAAGTATCGAGCGAGTTTTAAATTAAATGTATGAAAGCTTTCTACTCGTTCAAAATTATCTAATAATCTTACAACAGCTGGAAGTGGCAACTTTAAAAAAAGTATTTCCAAATTAAACCATTTGCCTGTCCAATATTTATTTTGGTTAAGTAGGACATTTGACAACGAAATTCGGGTTTGCATTGTAGTACATCAGATAAGTTGTAAAATAATTTTCGTCTTCGTGTACCCTACTTTACGAAAACGATGCTTAAATGGATACAATATTTGTTTTGACGCGTGACCAACAGCATTGGCGAAAACAACATTTAAAACTAACCCAAGGAAAACGTCTAAATATCGTGTATTTTTACGATACGAAAGGGACTTTATAAGTTGTAGAAACAAAGAATGGTACGTTGACAATAGACTGTTATAACATAGCCTAAAAACGCCGGTGTGATAATAATTTGCGCAAACATAAATCAGAGCTCCTAATGGTACCAAAGATCGTTTCTCCGGGTTGGGGAATACCTGTGCATGTTTGTTTTTGGAAAGTGGGTAAAATGCGTAACGTGGTTCGCTCTCTGTTTCACGTATCCACGGTATTTATAATTGGGGGTTGATGTAAGGTTTCTTTATTTAGTTATACACTGAGAACGAATAATTTCTTTTTCTCGTGGGAAAACGGGTTGAGAACAAATATTTCGTGCCCCATTTGTTACAGTCATAAAAACTTGAATTTATTAAAAAAAAAACGGCTCAGCTTATAAAACCCCATTTAGTATCATAAGTAATATAATATTAAAACCACCTTTCCTTTCGGTTGAGAAAGCGACCCCTACGTGGGATCTTATGAACTATGAAAAAAGGTTTTTTTTATTTAATTGGTTCAAATTATAATTTGGTTCCGTTATGGGTTGATTTTTTAAAACGTTTTGTTTTTAATAGTTAATTATGTTTTGTTTTCCGCAATGAGGTTGAATAAATAGAGATCCAGTTCCGGCTTCCAGGACCTACCGTTTCGCGGGACAGTATTGGTTGAGTTGGAGAGTTAGGCCTAGGAAATAAACTTAATCAAACCGTGTTGGCGCCATCTACCGTGTTATTGGAAAACTAAACCTTAATATGTTTTGCAAAAGTGTCTGCTTATAGAAACAGATGGCGCCAACACGATTGGATAAAGTTTAAACTTAAGCCTAATTCTCCAACTCAAATAAAACGTGTCCCACGAATCCCAGATTTGTTTGGATCTCTATTTATTCTACCTCATTGTTTTTCCGTAGCTAGAGTTATTATAAATAATCAAAATAGTTTAATATCTTTAACCTTAATATCAGTTTAAATGTTTTCTGTATCGAGTTAATATCAGTTTGACTTTATTCTGTATAGGGGTAATATCAGTTTAAATATCTATAGTCTGTAAAGTAATAATATCAGTTTATCTTCATTCTAAATAAGGGTAATATCATATTAAATATATGTATTTTACATCAGGTTAAAATCCGTAAACATCGTAATCTTTATAAATATTGGTAAAACAGTAAACCGTAAATATTATCAGTGTAGATATCAGTAAATACCGTTTGATTCCTTGTCTCGACGTTAACAGTTATCCACCATATCTTCCAAAAATATAATTTAAAATTGATATTTAAAAATTCTTAATTTTTATCATCAACGGTCAAAGCTAACCGACTATAGTGGCAGCAAAAATATCAAAGGTTGCCTGTTTAAAAGTTTCTGTTCTGTTTGCTACAGAATATTTTGGGTATGGAAAGATATTGGGCTTATGGTTTATGGGAATGGATAATATCATAAGTCTATAATATAAGTTTATCACTTTGGGGAATATTTTACTGAGAGCTAGTAACGGAGTGAAGTCTTCACAAGAAGAAAATCTCCCCCTAGCAAGGCGCTGTCAAAGGCTACGTGTGACGCTTTAGCAAGAGGACGCAAAACGGCGACGAAGCCCGTAATGAAGTCTGTCTTGTGAATAACTCTCAGTAAAACTTTGGCATGTGAAGAATGCGAAGTGTCACGCTTATGTACAATGTTATACACTTATGGTAATACGTACCTTCTCCTAACCCAACTCAATCCAACTTTGGCTTTCGTCGCGTATTCCACTACACTCATTCCCATAAAGTAAAATTTAGCCACATATTGTTCACAAAATATCCCTATTTAATTTTTAGTAGATAAACTATTCAAAGGATTTATTAATTAAATATTAATTAAAAATGTTAGGTACAGAAGCGGCTAAACGTAGCAACTGTTCCCATTACATTGGCTGTGGATTGCGTCCTTTGAAATGGGCTGAATCGATTGTTAGGCCTTGTTTTTTTGCTTAATTTAGACATGGAGGAAATAGCCAGGAGAGGAAATTGCGCGTGCTCTTCACCCCCCCCCCTACATCCGGGAGTTCGTCCACCCACAGGTAGGAGCATGGGAGGCACAAGAGCTTAGTGGGGTATGCTGCTAGAATATTAGTGGCGTAGATATGAGATAGGCTACTTTGCAAAACCCACCTTGAGAACCATTGCTAAGTTTAGTCCCAAGTACGAAATTTCGTAAATGAAAAAAATTGGGAAGCAATTTTAAGTCAGTGGAAAGTAAATCAAAAATTCGTCTGCTAACACACCCAACTGGTTGTTTTTAACGTAACTAGAGCCAATGACCACTAGCTTTAGTTAGGCGCGCAAAGGGGTTGCGCGGCGCGTATTCGTAGATTTAAACACCAAGTACAAACAATTCGCTATTGCACAACCAATTTAAATTTTTGAAATGTTCAACAAAAATCCGCCCTTTATTTTTCCAACGACGGAACAAATGAAACGCTATATCGTTTAATGTAAATGTTGGGTAATAACGTCAATTTGAAAATGGGGATTAGAAAAGGCGAAGGTTAGTGAGAAGTGAGCCAACCAATCTGGTTTTACGTTTTAGCGTATACGGAGCAGCAGCTGTGGTGTCGTTAATTATTATTCGCGAAGAGGGAACGGATGCGGGGGAACTTACGACGCACCTGCCTTTTAGGTCAATTTGCGTTTGGTCTATACTAAAGAAATAAAAGCTTTCCCAAGGGCTTTTCCTCTCGCGGAAATTAACAATTAATCATAGCGTTTCGGGTAATATATTTGCGTGGGCTTTGGTTAAATACCGATACTGTTAAACAAGATTTCGCTTTTACAATAATTTGTCTCCTTTTTAACGGTAATTTAAACGTAAAATGTAAATGCGTTTTCGGTTATATTTACGTTGTCAGAATATTTCGTTTATAGACCCCGCCTAGTTACATGTATTTTGAATTAAGGGGTTCAGTCGGCAGGATCGATTTTCCTCCGTGGAACGTATGGCGCCATCTAGTCTGGATAATCGTAAAGAGTCCGCGGGCGTCATTTGTAAGCTTTAGAAACGTTACCGCCATCTACCCTCAAAATCGCCAATTAAATAGGCCTAAATGTCTGTTTTAATGATTGATGTTCCTTATGATATATAAATGGTATTAATACTAACTAAGTGAACTAATATAATTATGATTGTAATTGAAATAAGCTGACACTAACATGCTTTAAAGCTTGCTATTTATTAAAAACACATGCAATCCAATATCTACAAAAATGCATATTTTGTAAACAACCAATCACCCAAAAAACTGCAAGCTAGAGAGACATAGTTTTCTCCTTACTCTTTGAAACTCTTTCGTTTCTTGTTAATTGCACGGTGCACTTCAGATCCTAAATGTAAACAAACGCAAAAACATTTGTTAGTGTAACTGTTACATTTCAAATAATATATACACAAATCACAGCAGACTGTGTGTAATGTCAGAGTTATAGCTCCCCCTCACGGCTTTCCGTTAAAGATTATCTTTTAATAATACGTTTCCCTTTTTGTTTATTTTGTAACAGACACGCGAAATTCTCTAATGGCTGGATTCAGATGCGTTGAAAATTTAAATTTGTTAAGCCTTGGTTCGAAAACTACAAAGGCTGCAGACTCAACTGCTGGAAGATATTGAAAAGGCCCAACAAGCAGATTCAGCGTTTACCTGGAACAGGTTGTGTTGGAGCTGTAGTGGTCATAGCAGCTTCCCTTTACAACAATGCTGACCAACCCGGAACGGACTTTGATTTGGACACATTAAAAAAAACGTAACTATCGAATCCCGTTATTTTATTTTCGCGTTACATTAAATCCGCTATTCAAACGCGTTAGGTACAATCGTGAAAAACAAACAGAAGTTCGATGTATAAACAAGCATGATGGCCGATATTCCAGTCGCCGTTTCAGGGGTATTAAACGAGGATAGCCTATTTCCCGCCAAAAAAGCTTTGCAAAACCGCCCAATAAGCCGATATTATCCATCAAATTACCTAAAAAATATTTTATAGCTAAATATATTTCATTATATTAACTAAATGTATATTGTATGTAATAAAGAAGTTCTTAAACGAGTCCTTCGGATTTCATAATCTTTAAATATTTTTATTAACTGTTCATGTAAACTTTCAGTATTATAAGTTTTAAATAATTTTAGGTTTCTCGCTGAATATTATTTAATTTCACACGAAATTTATAATTTTCTTTAACTTTGATCTATAAAAATTAATATTTTACGCCAAGAATGGAAAATAAAATGCCCAAACGTGGCGGGAGAAAAGTCTATCCGGCAACACGTCGCCGTTCCGCTAACTGCGGTGGGCCTCGCATTCACTAAATTCGCGACGACGTCCGTGGCGCTGTCTAGCGGAGACTCCGTTCAAAGCCAACTCGGGGGATAATGGCTCCTGTTTAGAAGAACTCTCGTCGCGAGAGAATCTGAATCAGTTTTGTAGGCGCCCCGTCGAACCTCTGTCTTCTTAAATGACCAAGGATAGTGCCAAAATGGGGTAAGTCCAGTTCATTTTTTCGCCTTTAACCTGTCGGACACTCGTCCGTCGAGTAATTGTCGCTTTACCGACACTGTCAAGTCGTCGGGCCGAAGTAGGCCTAACGATTGAGCGGACCTCAGTTCAAAACGCCTCGCGGAGCTCCGGTAGGCTAAAGAGTCCTGCCCCTTTTAACTAAGATATGTTTATACGGAGCGACGTCTCTGTCCTTCGCGAGTTCTACCGTATCGTATTAATTAGCCAAAGATAGGCCTCTTAAAGGATTATCGTAATTAGGCTTTTAAGATGGTGTACTACATGTGGACTGTAGCCAGCCGGGATGGCTATGTGTTATCGTAAATATCACCCACCCTCTTGTCAGATATATCTGATATCAGCAGCTTAACGTAATTCCGGGGTCTAGAGAGAAGGGTCTATTACCCCAACGATATATTACGTGTAATATTTTAAACTACACATCAAATTATCATGATACAATTAAGTTAAAAAACATTTAACGTATTATAGGGGTAAAAATGTAATATTACTTAATCTTACTATACTTTAAACAAACGCTATACGTACATTAAAAAAAATTAGATAAACTTAAACCGAAGATGACATTTTACACAAAATTGCGCTACATTATCATACAACCAATACCAATTAACTTTTCGTAATGACTTTAATACGCGAAATTTCGTCACAATTGTCGTACCCTAAATTCCGATAATTCCACAAATTTCGTAAGATACTTAATATTTACATTTAAATAAACGTCTTCTTGATTGCCAAACAGCTTAATAAAAGCCCTTTAAAAATAAGGGATTATTTGCAATTGATTAAGATTGGTTTAAAACGTTCGTTATTGTGACTCTTCTTGTCCGTTCATTCATTTCCTCTTGTCTAAAAACGGCGTCTTTTTTTTACCTTTTTTTAAACCTAATTACGATTACGAAACCAGGAAAAGTTTATCTTGAACGAAATCTGCCACGCGCGAATTCAGTGCCCCCCCCCCCCCCCCCCTGCTGCTCGCCTGGTCCGAACTCATCAAGCATCAAGCGGTAAATGGTAACGGACAACCATTCAAGCGAGAATTCTGACATCATCTTTTAGCACGAGGCGTTAATTACTTGATTTGAGAAAAAAAATAGTTTGAATATTTTATTGGAGCGTTGAGTTGTGGATAGGGTGACGGGTCCTATTGGCCTATTTTTGTATATTTTTATTTTGCCAAAATATGGGTACAGGTGAAAACGTGTTTTGAAGTTTAATTTGGGTAGTCGAAGCCGGATTTTATTCGGTGACAGTTGTCGGATATTGGATAAAAAAAGGTTATATAAACAAGAACCCTTTTATACGTATTCAAATTTTATTATTTTTTTTAAGGAAATTGTAAATACGTTTTAGGACTGCTATCGGAAATCGAAATTTCTGGAATAAGTCTTAAATATTAGCGAATTTCGGGACTCTGCCCTAAGTACAATATTTAGACAAAACTCGAGTGTTAATTTCGAGTTTTTTTTTCTCAAATTTGAGATTTTTAGTTGAACTCGAGATTCTGACCAAATTAAGATTTTTAGGTAAATTCGAGATTCTGACCAAATAAGAGATTTTTAGTTAATTTTGAGATTTTTAGTTGAACTCGGGATTTTGACCAAATTAAGATTTTTAGATAAATTTGAGATTCTGACCAAATTAAGATTTTTAGATAAATTTGAGATTCTGACCAAATTAAGATTTTTAGATAAATTCGAGATTCTGACCAAATTAAGATTTTTAGATAAATTCGAGACTATGACCAAATTGAGATTTTTAGTGAAATTCAATATTCTGACCAAATAAAGATTTTTAGTGAAATTCGAAATTCGGACCAAATGAGGATTTTTAGTAAAATTCGGGATTCCGTCGAAATTGAGATTTTTCTTTAAATTCGGCATTCCGTCCTAATTGCAATTTCTAACCAAATTATATAGAAATTACGTTTTTTATAAAAATTTTTAGTTAAAGTCAAGATGCTGATCAAATTAATTTAAAAAAAATCGACATTCAGGGCAAATTAAGTTTTTTTATCAAAATTCTAAATTCGTTTGAAATTACAATTTTTTTAGACAATTTAGAGAAACTTCCTAAACCCTGTTTCCAACCAAGTTCCTATTTTTAGACAGTTTAAGATTCTTATCAAGTTCATTTTATCTAAATTCGAGTTTTCTAAAACTATTTCTAAAAATACAACCTCGTCGAAAATTAATATTTAGATATTAATATCTCTTACAAATGTCTTTTACGAAATACACAGACGAATGTATTAGGTATAACTTCCAAATAATTCCGTAAACCCATTTTCTACACCAGATAAAAAATGCGAGGTGGGGGGAGGGCATATAAATCCCCCCAAATCTCGAATTCCGTCCCGAGATTAAACCTATTCGGAGGGAATCGAACGTTTCACCCGAAATAAGGGAGAGAAAAAATCCCTATTTTCATCCCAGCACAGGATCCCTGCTCTTGAGCCTCCGAGCGTCTCCATCACCTCCGCTTCCGAGCGCCTCCGAGAGCCTCCACTCCTTCAACCCCCGCCCTGCCCTCGGGGGTCATCCATACGCGACACCGTTTCCCTCGGCTCCCCACCTTCCCCTCGGCTTCCCACCTTCCCACTCCTTCGAACAAGTTGGGAGCACTCAAAAATTAATAATACGACTTATTTCTTATCTCGAAAATCTTCAATTTACTCTCATTTATTTTAATGAATCTTTTTTCTCTTATTTTGTCTAAATAAGTTGTCGTTGCCTAAATTAGTTGTCGTTGCCTAAATTAGTTGTCGTTGCCTAAATTAGTTTTCATTGCCTAAATGTGTCTTCGTTGCCTAAATTAGTTTTCATTGCCTTAATTAGTTTTCATTGCCTAAATTAGTTTTCATTGCCTAAATTAGTTTTCATTGCCTAAATTAGTTTTCATTGCCTAAATTAGTTTTCATTGCCTAAATTAGTTTTCATTGCCTAAATTAGTTTTCATTGCCTAAATTAGTTTTCATTGCCTAAATTAGTTTTCATTGCCTAAATTAGTTTTCATTGCCTAAATTAGTTTTCATTGCCTAAATTAGTTTTCATTGCCTAAATTAGTTTTCATTGCCTAAATTAGTTTTCATTGCCTAAATTAGTTTTCATTGCCTAAATTAGTTTTCATTGCCTAAATTAGTTTTCATTGCCTAAATTAGTTTTCATTGCCTAAATTAGTTTTCATTGCCTAAATTAGTTTTCATTGCCTAAATTAGTTTTCATTGCCTAAATTAGTTTTCATTGCCTAAATTAGTTTTCATTGCCTAAATTAGTCTTCGTTGCCTAAATGCGTCTTCGTTGCCTAAATTAGTCTTCGTTGCCTAAATTAGTCTTCGTTGCCTAAATTAGTCTTCGTTGCCTAAATTCGTCTTCATTGCCTAAATTAGTCTTCATTGCCTAAATTAGTCTTCATTGCCTAAATTAGTCTTCGTTGCCTAAATTAGTCTTCGTTACATATAGATTCGTTGCCTAAATTCGTCTTCATTGCCTAAATGCGTCTTTGTTGCCTAAATTAGTTTTCATTGCCTAAATTGGTTTTCATTGCCTAAATTAGTTTTCATTGCCTAAATTAGTTTTCATTGCCTAAATTAGTTTTCATTGCCTAAATTAGTTTTCATTGCCTAAATTAGTTTTCATTGCCTAAATTAGTTTTCATTGCCTAAATTAGTTTTCATTGCCTAAATTAGTTTTCATTGCCTAAATTAGTTTTCATTGCCTAAATGCGTCTTCGTTGCCTAAATTAGTCTTCGTTGCCTAAATTAGTCTTCGTTACATATAGTAGATTCGTTGCCTAAATTCGTCTTCATTGCCTAAATGCGTCTTTGTTGCCTAAATTAGTTTTCATTGCCTAAATGCGTCTTCGTTGCCTAAATTAATCTTCCATACATATAGTAGATTAGTTGCCTAAATGCGTCTTCGTTGCCTTAATTAGTTTTCATTGCCTAAATGCGTCTTCGTTGCCTAATTAGTTTTCTTTGCCTAAATGCGTCTTCGTTGCTTAAATTAGTTTTCATTGCCTAAATGCGTCTTCGTTGCCTAATTAGTTTTCATTGCCTAAATGCGTCTTCGTTGCCTAAATTAGTTTTCATTGCCTAAATGCGTCTTCGTTGCCTAAATTAGTTTTCATAGCTTAAATGCGTCTTCGTTGCCTAAATTCGTCTTCGTTACATATAGTAGATTCGTTGCCTAAATTCGTCTTCATTGCCTAAATGCGTCTTGGTTGCCTAAATTAGTTTTCATTGCCTAAATGCGTCTTCGTTGCCTAAATTAATCTTCCTTACATATAGTAGATTCGTTGCCTAAATGCGTCTTCATTGCCTAAATGCGTCTTCATTGCCTAAATGCGTCTTCGTTGCCTAAATGCGTCTTCGTTGCCTAAATTAATCTTCCTTACATATAGTAGATTCGTTGCCTAAATGAGTCTTCATTGCCTAAATGCGTCTTTGTTGCCTAAATTAGTTTTCATTGCCTAAATGCGTCTTCGTTGCCTAAATTAATCTTCCTTACATATAGTAGATTCGTTGCCTAAATACGTCTTCGTTGCCTTAATTAGTTTTCATTGCCTAAATGCGTTTTCGTTGCCTAATTAGTTTTCATTGCCTAATTAGTTTTCATTGCCTAAATTAGTTTTCATTGCCTAAATTAGTTTTCATTGCCTAAATTAGTTTTCATTGCCTAAATTAGTTTTCATTGCCTAAATTAGTTTTCATTGCCTAAATGCGTCTTCATTGCCTAAATTAGTTTTCATTGCCTAAATGCGTCTTCGTTGCCTAAATTAGTTTTCATAGCTTAAATGCGTCTTCGTTGCCTAAATTAGTCTTCGTTACATATAGTAGATTCGTTGCCTAAATTCGTCTTCGTTACATATAGTAGATTCGTTGCCTAAATTCGTCTTCATTGCCTAAATGCGTCTTTGTTGCCTAAATTAGTTTTCATTGCCTAAATGCGTCTTCGTTGCCTAAATTAATCTTCCTTACATATAGTAGATTCGTTGCCTAAATGCGTCTTCATTGCCTAAATTAATCTTCCTTACATATAGTAGATTCGTTGCCTAAATGCGTCTTCATTGCCTAAATGCGTCTTCGTTGCCTAAATTAGTTTTCATTGCCTAAATGCGTCTTCGTTGCCTAAATTAGTCTTCGTTACATATAGTAGATTCGTTGCCTACATGCGTCTCAATTGCCTAAATGCGTCTTCATTACGTAAATTAGTCTTAGTTACAGAAAGTACTTTTCATTGCCACAGTCACACTTGAGCCGAAAATCGAGTTTAAGTCGGTTTGAATGCCAGTTTTTCCATTGAAATTGAGGTAAACTGGCATTGCCTCAATAAGTCGTCATGGCCTCAATAAGTTTTTATGCCATAGAAACGTTTTCATCAAAAGGTTTGACTAATTTGACAACAAAAAACATAGATTTTTAATAGATAAATTAATAAATAACATATAACAGGGGTACAGTCCTGAGAATCGGAGCTGAAAATCACAAAACCAGTGGGCACTCGAATAAGAGTTTTAAAACCGGAAAATTCAGAGTAAAACCGGCGTCTAAAATCTCAAAATCCGAGTAAAATCTGAAAACCGGTTTCGGACTTATAATGCGTTTTCCAAGAGCTAAAAATCAACAAATCAGTGCTTCTAAAGCAGTTTAAAAAGAAAAAATTTTTATCTAAAATCTCAAAATCCGAGTAAAATCTTGAAACTGGTCTCGAATTATCCAAACCGGTTTTCGCGACCTATAAATCCACAAACCAGTCTGAAAAAGCGGTTTTAAACCAGCGAAAATGGTTCCCTAAAATCTTAAAAATTCTTAGAAAAATCTTGAAATCTTCTAATCTCTAATTAGAGAGGTTAAGCGGGTGACTTTTCAAACGTTAACTTCTAGGCTTCTTCCGCGTTGCTGTACCTGACGTTTCGTCAACCTATCTTGCCAACGCTACGTAAACTTACTTTTTATTCCGAATGTGAACGGCTACCAGGGAGGCATAGCTCCGGATAAAAAATGACTAAATGTAGATCGAACGAAAATCTCAGGCATAACGTATTATGGCGTCGTCGACTATGCGCGAATCCTTTCTTCGGTTGGCGACGCAGTTGACTAGAAATCGTCGGGTCCCCGCGCCTTCCCGCTCACTGTAAAGAGACTCCGTCTTCGGTTTCTGTTTTGATCAATTCTCGAAAACGAAATGATTGATTAGAGCGCTTTAGCGTGGAATTTCCGCTATCGAACCCGGGCGCGAACGACACCTCTGGCGCGTGACATTTTGATGACATTCACTAAACCGCCCCGATTACGACGACCTGGAGTGGCTCGCCTTTCGCCCTTATCCCAAATACGCCTTGTTCGATCAAAGGACGAGTTTGCAAAATCGAGAAGATTTTTTATCTCTCGATATTGCAGATTTGTCTGATTCATAACAGTGATTTATATCGGGATTTTAATCGAGATTTTTTTAAATAAATTTTTTGATTTTAAACGAAACGATTTTTTAAATAAATTATTTGATTTTAAACGAAACGATTGTTTAAATAAATTATTTGATTTTAAATGAAACGATTTTTTAAATAAATTGTTTTATTTTAAATGAAACGATTTTTTAAAATAATTTGATTTATATTTATTATCTTTAACAGAAAACAACGGATATTTTTTTAAATAAATAAATATTATTTACATAAAACGATTTTTTAAATTACCAAATATAATTAAGTAGTTTTTTAAGCATATCATTGATTTAAATAAAGTAAGTAAATTTTTTTAAGTAGGTATATCATTGTTTTAAATAAAGTAAATTTTTAAAATATATTGTTTTAAATAAAGTAAATTTTTAAAATATATTGTTTTAAATAAAGTAAATTTTTAAAATATATTGTTTTAAATAAAGTAAATTTTTAAAATATATTGTTTTAAATAAAGTAAATTTTTAAAATATATTGTTTTAAATAAAGTAAATTTTTAAAATATATTGTTTTAAATAAAGTAAATTTTTAAAATATATTGTTTTAAATAAAGTAAATTTTTAAAATATATTGTTTTAAATAAAGTAAATTTTAAAATACGTAATTTAAAATATTTTAAGTAGGTATATCATTGTTTTAAATAAAGTAAATTTTTAAAATATATTGTTTTAAATAAAGTAAATTTTTAATATATATTGTTTTAAATAAAGTAAATTTTAAAATACGTAATTTAAAATATTTTTTAAGTGATTTTTAACAATAAATCATTTAATAATGTTTGTTTATCGATTTTTCACGAAAAAAAAATGCTTAAAATGTTTAAACATCAATCAAATATATTTAATTAAATTATAATTTAAATCAAATAATTCTATCAACAACCTTGTAATATTCCGAGTGCAAAAATATACCGAAATTTAATAAAATAAAATTGATTTTTTCATTACAAAATGAGTGCTCATGTTAAAAATGTTTTTTTCTATTTTATTAAAATTAAAATTTAATTAAATCAATTTCCTAAGTAATTTAATAAAACTCAATTAACTTAGAGTCACCAGTGAAAATATTAATGTGTATTCGAATTATATTTACTTTTAATATTACTATGTGGATTTTCAATTAGTTCTGATTATTTTTGGCGTAAATTGATAATTCTGGGTCACACTTTAGGGTTTTACGTCGACTTTTGGTATCACTGTGTGGATTTTAAAATAGTTCTGATTATTTTTGACGTAGATTGAGAACTCAGTGTCACACTTTAGTGGTGTTACGTTACTTTCGTTATTAGTGTGTAAATCTAGATAAAGTTGCAAAGTAACAAGATATGAAATAAATGCTTATGCAAACTACGTTTCTGTGTCGTAATTTCGTCGATAAATCAGATCAGTTAAAAGTCTCTTTGTTTTAAAAACTTGTTCGTTTCCTTTCGGTCCTATTATTCAATTTTTAAATGGCTTTTTTTATCGTTTAGTATCTTTTATCTCATCAAATATTTCGAAGCCGGAATTCGGCCGATAAAAATATTTGTCGTGCAGCGGATCGCGGTGATTTATGAACGTCCCCGATTTTATCCCTTCAAACGAGTTAAAAAGATCCATATTCCTTTAGTTTTTCTTATTTTTTACAATGATACTTTCATCTTGACCCTTTTTCTCTTGGTTGATGAAAGTAATATATCGGTACCTTACGTTGCTGTTGTCGTACTAGATGTAAAAATAGTTTCGCAAAATATTTCAGAATAATAATTATAATCAGCTACTCTAGTAACCAAGGCACCACCTCAGGCCTAGGTCAGCTAACTACAAAGTGGCAATCCGTCAATAAACCAAATAATGGTTTTTTTTTTCAAGTTTTGCATTTTTTACCAAATACTTAATCCTAGAATTATTTTTCAAAATATTTAAGTCTCTGGAATTATTTTTCAAAATATTTAAGTCTCTGGAATTATTTTTCAAAATATTTAAGTCTCTGGAATTATTTTTCAAAATATTCAAGTCTAGAATTATTTTTCAAAATATTTAATTCTCTGGAATTATTTTTCAAAATATTTAAGTCTCTAGAATTATTTTCAAAATAATTATAGTCTGTAGAATTATTTTTCAAAATAATTATAGTCTCAAGAATTGTTTTTCAAAATAATTATAGTCTCTAGAATTATTTTTCAAAATAATTATAGTCTCAAGAATTGTTTTTCAAAATAATTATAGTCTCTAGAATTGTTTTTCAAAATAATTATAGTCTCTAGAATTATTTTTCAAAATAAGTGTTTAGTAAGATTGTTTTACAAAGTATTTAACTGTCTAAAATTATTACTAGGTTCTCTGGACCTTGTTCCCTAAGCTACGGCGAGGTTTCAACTTTCACGAGACACGATTCCCAACAAATGTGGCGTTGCAAAGTGAAAATTGTTCCGTTATAACTAATTTTGGACGCAATTGACTTAGTTTTAGCTTCTCTAAAGTTTAATTTAGATAATTTAAATAATTTTAATGGTTTTAATGTAAAGTTTTGTTTTGAATCAATGAAAAGGTAAGAACAAAGAATAATAAATAGCTAGGCTAATACTTTTGGCACTGGTGGTTTAAACCAGATAAAACCACTAATAAAAAATGCTCGTATTTCTTATATCTAGCCCTCATTACTTCGAAAATACTCAAATTGCCCGAGGCGAAGGTGCTAACTCCTTATAAGCTTGAGACCAGACAGCCAAATATACTCGCTTATCGGCTTAAAGGCCTAGGATTTCTTCTGGCAGTTTTCTTTTAAGTTTTCTTCCCGCCGCGCAAATATCCTGGTGGTAGGCCAACCGCGGAACACGTTGGCCTACCACCAGGGTAATTGCGCGGCGGGAAGAAAACGTAAAGGAAAACTGCCAGAAGAAATCCTAGGCCTTTAAACAATAACGCGGGTAACGGGGAAACAATCATTTGTACAGGCACGAACCAACTTGTTTTTAAGTCTCTATCCTTTTTGCGAGAAACATCTCTATAGAAAAACGCTCTCATAGTTTTCTTCTAGCTATAGACGCTCTTCCTCCGCTTAACTCGTCAATAACGTCAAATGGGCTGTAAAAGCGAACGGCGGATAAGCCGCGCCAGTTGACGCCACCGCCAGCGCCATCTATAAGATAATATCGATACTACGTATAGACCTTTCTCCGGAGAAAACGGTGGTGCTTAAGCGCTCACCTTGTCTCTGAGGCTTTTAGCCTTGGCGCCCGAACAACATCCTCCGGAAAGACACACGACGAACGAGAAATTGGGTCGAAGCTGTGTCTCTTCTTCTCGTCGCGGTTTAAACCATCAAGCGTGCAGCGTTGTCAACTATACTACGCTTTTATTTCGTTTTAGGGCTCGTCGTTGCTTACATCCTGCAAAGTTATTACAATTGGCGCCTGTTTCAGATGCCGTTCTCGAAATGGGCGGAGTCGAACTTGTAAAATGTTGGTCACTTGCTAATTTGTAGGTCATCATTGGATTGCCGTTACAACCGAGCGTTTATTAGACTCATATTCTGTGTTTCAATCGGATCCGCCAGATGGCGTTCTCGAAATGGGCGGAGTCGAACTTGTAAAATGTTGGTCACTTGCTAATTTGTAGGTCATCATTGGATTGCCGTTACAACCGAGCGTTTATTAGACTCATATTCTGTGTTTCAATCGGATCCGCCAGATGGCGTTCTCGAAATGGGCGGAGTCGAACTTGTAAAATGTTGGTCACTTGCTAATTTGTAGGTCATCATTGGATTGCCGTTTCAACCGAGCGTTTATTAGACTCATTCTGTGTTTCAATCGGATCCTCCAGATGGCGTTTTCGAAATGGGCGGAGTCGAACTTGTAAAATGTTGGTCACTTGCTAATTTGTAGGTCATCATTGGATTGCCGTTACAACCGAGCGTTTATTAGACTCATTCTGTGTTTCAATCGGATCCTCCAGATGGCGTTTTCGAAATGGGCGGAGTCGAACTTGTAAAATGTTGGTCACTTGCTAATTTGTAGGTCATCATTGGATTGCCGTTACAACCGAGCGTTTATTAGACTCAAATTTTGTGTTTCAATCGGATCCGCCAGATGGCGTTCTCGAAATGGGCGGAGTCGAACTTGTAAGATGTTGGTCAACTTCATAATTTTGATAGGATTTCGTGATTGTGGATAGTCAATAGAACTGAGGTGTTATTGGACTCATTTTGTGTTGCAA
Source organism: Leiobunum rupestre (assembly GCF_980474605.1). Classification (NCBI taxonomy): domain Eukaryota; kingdom Metazoa; phylum Arthropoda; class Arachnida; order Opiliones; family Sclerosomatidae; genus Leiobunum; species Leiobunum rupestre. The sequence continues at coordinate 4,256,523 of NC_143394.1, forward strand.
TTAGGACCCCCAGATGGCGTTCTAGAAATGGGCGGAGTCGAATTCGAAAAATAAGGGTCAACTTACTAATTCTAAAGCTGATAAAACCGAGTGTTTGGACCAGCGGTTCCAAAAAGGTGTTCCGCGAAAGGGTCACAGGGGTTCCGAGAATTCGCAGCGCAGCCATCTTTGTTTGTGTCAAGAGTCTTTTAAGATAAGTAAAAAAAATGAGTTGGGGTTCCGCCAGAATTAGGTGGATAATTTAGGGTTCCATAGCAAAAATAAATTGGGAACCGCTGGTTTGGACATTGCACCAAAATTTATTTTAAAAACCCTTTACCCAAAAATAATTTTTGTGAATTTTAATTAATTTAATTGATTCATAAAATCATTAATTTAAATAACATTATGTACTTAAATGGAAGAATAAATATAGCCAAGAAACAACTTCTAAAATAATTCAAATACAATGCAAATCTGAGTCAAAATAAAATATTAAATGGAAATTAAATTTACTTAAGATTTAATTTAAATTTAGATTATATAACTGAAGAAAGCGAGTATCCTTCCATTAGATTTCGGGAAAGGATATCGTTTAAAAAAATCCAATCTGAATAATAAAAATTGATTGATTTAATTTTTAATTTCGTAGTCTGAAAGTCTGTGCCGAAAAACTAAATAAAGACACTTTTATAACCTTATAAATTCGCATTCAAATCTGTAAATTCTTTTTAAAATCTAGTAAATTATTCACGGGTTTAAAAACTGTTTGGGGGGCTTGTAAATAGATAAATACGAGAAATACTTCTATCCTAGATAAATAATTTCTTTAAATCCTTATTTAAAGCAGCAATGAAGCTAATTCATAAAAAATAAATATTTAATTTATATTTTATAAAATGCTCAAATTTTGATGAAGAATATTAAATTATAAAATAATTTCTTTAATGTATTCTATAGTAAGTTATATTATTCAGTGTTTCACAAAATTATGTACTATGTTAAAGTATTATTTATCACAAAACTATTTCAAATTATTATAATTAATATAGTCTAAATATATTATTTACAAACTATAGTTTGAAGTCGGAAAATGACCGAGGCTTTTTTTTCCGGAAAACTTTCCGTATTTTTCCGAAAAAATTAAAAAAAAAGGTTTTCGATCCATGATTAGCCTAATATTGTTCTCAAATTTAAATTTTGCCTCATTTTGTCGAATCCAAAAAAAATTAAAAACTAAACCCCTATTCTAGTCAAGAATTTGTGGCAAATTTTTGGCTTTCAATTTTTCTGGAAAATTAACAACTCTATGTAATAATACAACATTTAGGTATCAAAATCGATTTGAAAACTGCATCTTTATTGCATCTTTTGAAAGAGTTTTAATTTTCCGAAAGACTTGGCTTTAAATTGAAAACTATATATTGCGCAAGTAAACTTTGTATTTATTATCTATTTAAGTATAATTGTTATTGATTGTATAAATTAGAGTGAAACTGAACTTTTGGTCCCCGTCGACCGGCTTGTTTTTCGTCGTCTGTCTTACGCAGGAAGAAGCACTTTAAACTTGTTGCGTAAAGGATGACCAAATGTTGTTTGATTTGAAGCAAACAGAAAATGTCATTTTTTTTAAACAGAGGATGATTAAGCTTCCCTTTCCAAAGCACTTGGTTTAGTACCATTTGCAGGCACTAGGGGGAGCTTGAGTGCGACGTCAATTCAACGCTTTCAGTAGCAATAAGTATTAACTGAAAAATTAAAAAATTCAATCATACCGTTATCTCATTGGTTCCCTGACGCGATTGAAGCGCCGCCTGTGACGGTTCCCCCCCCCCCCCCAATCGTTAAAGGTGAAATATCAACCGTGGTGCGCGGGGACCTTTTCAACACAGCTATTCTCCTAAAGTATGTATAAATAAATGCATTCTTAGTTTAAGTTAAAAAATACCCTTGAGAGTAACTTTTTAGTTCAAAAACAACCTTGAGAGTCACTTTTAGTTCAAACATAACCTTGAGAGTCACCTTTTAGTTCAAAAACCAATTTGAGAGTCACCTTTTAGTTCAAACATAACCTTGAGAGACACTATTCAGTTAAAACATAACCTTGAGAGTCACCTTTTAGTTCAAAAACAAACTTGAAAGTCACCTTTTAGTTCAAACATAACCTTGAGAGACACTTTTTAGTTCAAACATAACCTTGAGAGACACTTTTCAGTTAAAACATAACCTAGCTGGAGGGTCACTTTTAGTTCAAACATAACCTTGAGAGACACCTTTTAGTTCAAACATAACCTTGAGAGACACTTTTCAGTTAAAACATAACCTAGCTGGAGAGTCACTTTTAGTTCAAACATAACCTTGAGAGTCACCTTTTAGTTCAAAAACAAACTTGAAAGTCACCTTTTAGTTCAAACATAACCTTGAGAGACACTTTTTAGTTCAAACATAACCTTGAGAGACACTTTTCAGTTAAAACATAACCTAGCTGGAGGGTCACTTTTAGTTCAAAAACAAACTTGAAAGTCACCTTTTAGTTCAAACATAACCTTGAGAGACACTTTTTAGTTCAAACATAACCTTGAGAGACACTTTTCAGTTAAAACATAACCTAGCTGGAGGGTCACTTTTAGTTCAAACATAACCTTGAGAGACACCTTTTAGTTCAAACATAACCTTGAGAGACACTTTTCAGTTAAAACATAACCTAGCTGGAGAGTCACTTTTAGTTCAAACATAACCTTGAGAGTCACCTTTTAGTTCAAAAACAAACTTGAAAGTCACCTTTTAGTTCAAACATAACCTTGAGAGACACTTTTTAGTTCAAACATAACCTTGAGAGACACTTTTCAGTTAAAACATAACCTAGCTGGAGGGTCACTTTTAGTTCAAAAACAAACTTGAAATTCACCTTTTAGTTCAAACATAACCTTGAGAGACACTTTTTAGTTCAAACATAACCTTGAGTGACACTTTTCAGTTAAAACATAACCTAGCTGGAGAGTCACTTTTAGTTCAAACATAACCTTGAGAGTCACCTTTTAGTTGAAAACAACCTTGAGAGTCACTTATTAGTCCAAACATAACCTTGAGAGTGACTTTTATTCATAGACTTCTGATAAAAGCGAAATACCAAATTAAAAATTGTCTAAACTTTGAGCTTCAAAAGGTTGAGGAAAAATTTGTTTTTTTTTATCTGAAATTATTGTGGCAATCCGGTATTGCATCACTATGTTGGTTACACTACCCTGCACCATTTTGAAAAACCTATTTTGAAAGCATAAGACAACCGATATTTCAAGAAAATAATATTAGCAATTTAGGTAAATGTACACTTTTATCGTAAGCAGCTTCTTATTCACTTCTGTTAGTAGGTCGAGAAACAATTTTACCAAATGTATAATCTGGTTTCATCCCTTTAACAAAACACGACCTTTGAAAAATAATTAAAATTTTATACCCTTATTGTAGCCGAGATAAATCTTCTAAAATCTAAGCCCTAGCTCGGGGTCCCTGAGGGCTTGACTAATAGGGGTTTTAGCCCCCTCCCGGTTGAGGGCGTTTTGGAGAATTGTTTCTGTGATTGCGCACTGTCTTAATTATATTTCTCGGATGGTGTTGAGCGAACCCAGTCGGTAATACCGCGCTCTTTTCACCAAATGAATTCCCAACAGAGCGGTTTGCTAATTATCGCTGCAGCCTAATTATATTCCGTCTCTTGGTACTTGATAGGTATAGAAATACGCTCTGTATTGTGAGAAATGTTGCCTGAAAGCTAACCATTATCCCGTCTAGCCTATCAAATGCGATTTAAGGCGTTGTATCTTTTATACATATACCGCTCAAAGTTTGAATATTAGTGTGTCTAACAGGCTCTATCGATATTTTGGGAAATTACGAGTTATAATGTCTGAAAGGTTGTTTGGCAGTTCGGTTTAACTTCCTAAAATATCAGAAGAACAGTTCGGTTTAACTTCCTAAAATATCAGAAGAGCAGTTCGGTTTAACTTCCTAAAATATCAGAAGAGCAGTTCGGTTTAACTTCCTAAAATATCAGAAGAGCAGTTCGGTTTAACTTCCTAAAATATCAGAAGAGCAGTTCGGTTTAACTTCCTAAAATATCAGAAGAGCAGTTCGGTTTAACTTCCTAAAATATCAGAAGAGCAGTTCGGTTTAACTTCCTAAAATATCAGAAGAGCAGTTCGGTTTAACTTCCTAAAATATCAGAAGAGCAGTTCGGTTTAACTTCCTAAAATATCAGAAGAGCAGTTCGGTTTAACTTCCTAAAATATCAGAAGAGCATTTCGGTTTAACTTCCTAAAATATCAGAAGAACAGTCCGGTTTAACTTCCTAAAATATCAGAAGAGCAGTTCGGTGTAACTTCCTAAAATATCAGGAGAACAGTTCGGTTTAACTTCCTAAAATATCAGAAGAACAGTTCGGTTTAACTTCCTAAAATATCAGGAGAACAGTTCGGTTTAACTTCCTAAAATATCAGAAGAGCAGTACGGTTTAACTTCCTAAAATATCAGAAGAGCAGTTCGGTTTAACTTCCTAAAATATCAGAAGAGCAGTTCGGTTTAACTTCCTAAAATATCAGAAGAGCAGTTCGGTTTAACTTCCTAAAATATCAGAAGAGCAGTTCGGTTTAACTTCCTAAAATATCAGAAGAGCAGTTCGGTTTAACTTCCTAAAATATCAGAAGAGCAGTTCGGTTTAACTTCCTAAAATATCAGAAGAGCAGTTCGGTTTAACTTCCTAAAATATCAGAAGAGCAGTTCGGTGTAACTTCCTAAAATATCAGGAGAACAGTTCGGTTTAACTTCCTAAAATATCAGAAGAGCAGTTCGGTTTAACTTCCTAAAATATCAGGAGAACAGTTCGGTTTAACTTCCTAAAATATCAGAAGAGCAGTTCGGTTTAACTTCCTAAAATATCAGAAGAGCAGTTCGGTGTAACTTCCTAAAATATCAGGAGAACAGTTCGGTTTAACTTCCTAAAATATCAGAAGAGCAGTTCGGTTTAACTTCCTAAAATATCAGAAGAGCAGTTCGGTTTAATTTCCTAAAATATCAGGAGAGCAGTTCGGTTTAACTTAGTAAAATATCAGAAGAGCAGTTCGGTTTAACTTCCTATTATATCGTAAGAGCAGTTACATCCATTAAGTTAGCGCCCCCAAGCGACCGATTTAAAAATTACAATCTGCACCTTATTGCACCCTCCATGCACCCTAGTGCACCACCGTAACTTTTTGCTGCACCATCTCGGGATGGCGGGAAATTAAAAAGGGGGGGGGGGGCTAAGTTAACGACAGCTACCCGTATTCAATATCGATAAAACTAACTTACTTAATTGAATGCACAATCGATGCACCAAGAAATTTCATTGCACTAAATCCCTTTTGGAGATATGAGTTTAAGGAAATGGGAGTCCAGTTTTTTAATTTTAATAAAAGGTATTCTTGTCCGAAGAAACAAGCTGAAGCCCTTCAGCTGGTCAAATACAGACCTCCCTAAAAACAATTTAGTTGTATAGTATATATTTATCGGCGTTAAGAACTCAATATCGGAAGACAAGTTGGTTTGATTTGGTTATAAAATCAGAAAAGCAGCTGGTTTCAATTCCTAAAAGATCGGAAGAGTTTCTGGGCATTATCTTATTCCCTTGTGGGAATTTTGCATTGTCAATATAGTTGAGAATAATGGGCAGTTAAAATTTTAAAGGTTTAAATCTTTTTTCTCTTTTCAATCGTCTACGATCGTGTAGGTGTGTTTTTAAGCGCTGCTTTATTTAACGAAATAGATCGTCGGTTTTAGTGGGAGTATAAAGTAGAACGATCAACGACATTCACGTTTTTGCCACTAGAAGCGTTTGTTGTTTAAGGTGAATTGTGTGTAGAAGCCTCCACATAGAAGTTCCTGCTGAACAACGCTATGTGCAAACCGTAGTGCAGGTTTGAACTGCGAATGAAATGTGGAAATTACGTCACTACTATAGTCAGTTGCAGGCTAAGAAAGACAAAATATATAGTTCAGTCGGCGCAAGGATACCTCAGACCATTTCCGGCCAGTCGACCGCGCGTAATTTAAATTTGACCACTTTACGGTCAAATTAAAATTTCGTGAGTTTCATCGTTTTTTCGCGCCATCTAGGAACCGAAATTGGAATCTATTTTTTAATTTCATGTTGTCATGAGTTTAATTACTGAATGCAGCTAAAGAAGGTTCGGTAATTGAAGCTCCAAATATTTTAAATAGCCCAAGAGGTAAAAAGCATGATAAAGGTTTATTGTTAACAAGTAAAGAGTAAAATATAATTTTAAACGTCTATAGCTCATTAAGACAACGTTACCCCCAAGAAAGCGTGGTAACTATTTTAAAAGAAACTGCCGATTTAACTGGTAAGACGTAGAAATAAATTTACAAAATTAAATAATTACACATACTATTTTAAATTTAAGAATGATAGGAATGCCTTATCTTTTAAATTTGCTCGCCACCACAATTATGAAATCAAAAAATAAAGATTCCAATTTCGGTCTCTAGATGGCGCTAAAAGACGACGAAAAGGGCAAAATTCAAATTTGACCGTAAAGTGGCCAAATTCAAATTTCGCGCGGTGGAATGACCGGAAACGATCTGAGGCATCCTTGCGTCGATTGTACTATATATTTTGTCTTTCTTAGCCTGCAACTCACTATACAATAAATACTACCACCAATTAACAAAACCCTTCATTATCCCTTTAAAGGGACTATATTCTAAATCGAAAATTCGTCGGCTAAATCGTGCTAAGTAGGTTTTAACGTAACTAGCGCCAGTTACCCCTGGTGTCGGAAATGTGAAATGAGGTAATCCCCACAATTACTTTATACTCCCTTTAAGTTTAAGATTATCTGCAGAAACGCAGTGTACATCTGGACGAAATTCCTGTAATTAGCTTTTATTAGAGTTTCCCTCCTACTATTTCTCGGAACGCTTAGATCAACTGACCGTATTTTGTCCTGCAATTGCTTTACTTCCGCTTCTGTTACTTCATCTTGTTTCCAGTGGTGGGCATTTTAGCGAAATCCATGCTCAGCTCATAAACCGCTCGTGGGAACCTGGCATGTTGGTCTCTCATGCTCTTTTTTGGGAGCGATTCAAATAAGTTATCTCTCATATCCAAGCACATAAACATGTTTACTGTTAGCACGTCATTCTCTACAGTGATGGGCATTTTATCGAAATCCATTCTCAACTCATAAGCTGCTCATATTTATCTCTTCATGAAAAATAATAAATTTTGCTCGTCTCTTCAAAGAGACCAACTACTGTAGAAAACCAATTTCTTTAAAAATACTGAAATTTTTATGGTTTCATCGTTTTACCTAGGTAATTTCAGTATTTTATAATACTGTTATAATATAAAAGGTATTTAATCAACACATAATTGTGAAACTGCGAAATTAGTTTAAAATTATGAAAAGCTAATATTTTATAGCTCAGAAAACCTGGTTTTAGGTTAATTTGATTTTAATTTTACATAGAACCAATAACGGCTGAAATTTCGTCTGCTAAGCAGACGCTTTTTAATTTATCGCCTGCGTATCAAACGAAAATTCAGCAGGTTATGAAGCTCTCGAGTTGAAAATGATAATTACGAATCTCTAGTTTCAGTGAGACGATAGTTTAAGCCACATCAATTAATTCTTAATTAATTAATTCCGCTCATTTAATCAAACTAAAATTGGTATATTTAATTAATAGCTTAACTAATAGCCAAATATAGAGACACCTCTCAATTATTGAAAAAAGTTCGCTCATTTGGACTCCAAATGCTCAGAGTAGCTCTAAAATGAGCGGAGTGTGCCCATCTCAGGTTTTATTTGGAGTTTAAGACGCGGAGAAGGTCAAGGTTCTTACAAGCGGGAGAAGGTGTAAAAAAGAAACTCGCTTCATTCCTTTTCTCTCCGATAAGCGGCGCTGTTTTCTTACGGTCTTTAAATTGGAACATCTGACGCTAATAATAAGTGAACTAGTCGTATTAAACGCATTAAATTCCTTGGTTTAACGCCTTTCAGAATTTTAATTGAGATATCCCGAAAATTCTAAAACCACCTTTATAAAGTCAAGTAGTTTTATACGGTTTAGTTGGAAATATTTAAATCGAAAACGTTTCTTACTCTTTTAGGTTGAATAAAAAGAAATCAAATTATTAATATTAACCACGGTTACTAATGTTTAACAACACCCGGTATTGGACCACACCAATATCATGATTTGACCAATTTTAGCTGATTAAAAATCTGTGAAAATCGGGGAAAAGGCGATATCATAAGAAAATCACAAAAATCGGTTAATTAATGAGTAAACGCTTCCAACGCGACCCGAATTCGCGGATATTTAGTTGATATTTAACGCCATTTTGGAAAATGGCGGGTTAAAATATTTTTGAAACAATAACTGCCTTAAAAATTAACAAAATTTAGAATTTAGCTGAAAAGTTAACTGTGGTTTGATAACACACAACAGGTGAGAACTTATGTTTTTGCTTGATATTCAACGCCATTTTGGAAAATGGTGGATTAAAACTCTGTCGTAATTTTTTCCAGATTTTATCGACATTTTTATGTTGGTTGTTAAAACCGAGCAGATGGTTCCTGAATTGTTTTGGTGGAAAATCGATGCCATTTTGGCAAATGGCGTAGAAAATCTTACAACGTAATTGATAGCTCTTTTTGCTCAAAGTTTCGGTTTGGTTTCGTCACTATCGGCGTATGAAACGTTTTAATTGAAATCGAGCCCAATCTTGGCAGATGGTAGATTCTTTTTACAATATTTTAATTACTAGAAGATGTGGTTTAAGTACGGCATCCAAAAATAGTAAAATTCACTGACAAGTTGTGAGTCTCACTCAATAAACAGCAGATTCATCAAAATTTTACTTTTAATAATTATTTTTAATTTTCTTCACCGGGTAACTTTATTTGAAACCAGCTTATGAGCAGAGAGGAACCGGTTTAAGATCAATCGAAACCGGTTTAAGATCAAGCGGGACCGGTTTAAGATCGACAAGAACCGGTTTAAGATCAGCGGGACCGGTAACCAGTTTAAGATCAATCAGAACCGGTTTAAGATCAATCAGAACCGGTTTAAGATCAATCAGAACCGGTTTAAGATCAATCGGAACCGGTTTAAGATCAATCGGAACCGGTTTAAGATCAATCGGAACCGGTTTAAGATCAATCGGAACCGGTTTAAGATCAATCGGAACCGGTTTAAGATCAATCGGAACCGGTTTAAGGTCAATCGGAACCGGTTTAAGGTCAATCGGAACCGGTTTAAGGTCAATCGGAACCGGTTTAAGGTCAATCGGAACCGGTTTAAGGTCAATCGGAACCGGTTTAAGGTCAATCGGAACCGGTTTAAGGTCAATCGGAACGGTTTTTAGATAAATGGGTTCGGTTTAAGATCAGCGGGACCGGTAACCGGTTTAAGATCAATCAGAACGGTTTTTAGATCAATGGGTTCGGTTTAAGATCAATGGGTTTGGTTTAAGATCAATTGAAACCGGGTTTAAATCAGCGGGACCGATTTAAGATCAGTCAGAACCGTGTTTAGATCAACGAGTTCGGTTTAAGATCAATGGGAACCAGGTTTAAATCAGCGTGACCGGTTTAAGATTGATCAGAACCGGTTCAATATAAGAGGGACTGGTTTAAGATCAATCACAACCGGTTTAAGATCAGCGGGACCGGTTTAAGATCAATCACAACCGGTTTAAGATCAGCGGGACCGGTTTATAATCAATCACTTAAGCGACATTTTACTCTAACATTCCTGATTGAAAAAACTGCTTCCCAATCCAAGTAAAAACATTTCTTCCTGAAAACGCCGTAATAAATTTCTCCCTAATGTTAGTGTACCAGCGAAATAGCCGGCATTGTTATCGTAAAACAATAATAGTCTAAAAGACGGATTAGTTCCCGACCATAGTGCTATTCTTGTAGCGGACAATAGCGGAATTTGAAATAAATATGTGAAAATTGGAAGCGATACGGCGGTGCGTAGCGTGACGCGACACGATAAATTCTCTCGCTCATACATCAAAAGAAAACCCGCCTAAGAATTGAAATCGGCCTTATTTTATTCATTTCGGCCTCCGTTCCTTTCGCATTGATTCCTTTCGGGGAGCCGGAGATGTCTTTTTGTTTCGGAGTTCGATCTGGCGATTCGTCTTGACGCTGAAAGCGGGAATCTGTTTCTGAAACGCGTTTTTTTATCCTTTTCTTTAAACGAAACGAGGTCTAATGCTCGTTTACTCTCGCTGTCTGTGCGTGACACGGAAAAATTCGTTTTAGGTTTAAATATTCACTCGCATTTACTCCAATTTGAATTGGGCTTTCCACTTTGGGCCGGTTTTTGGGAACTTCTGTATTTTGTTTGTTTGTTTTTGAAATGTGCGGTAGCTTTTTTAAACTACGCTATGGTTTTTGTTTTTGGAAACTACGGTAGGATGTCATTGAAACCACGATACGCTATTTGCTGAAAATTACGATAGATTATGTTGAAAACTACGATAGATTATGTTGAAAACTACGATAGATTATGTTGAAAACTACGATAGATTATGTTGAAAACTACGATGCCATTTATTTTGTTGAAAAGTACGATACGCTTTATTTTGCTGAAAAGTACGATACGCTTTATTTTATTGAAAAGTACGATACGCTTTATTTTATTGAAAAGTACGATACGCTTTATTTTATTGAAAAGTTCGATACGCTTTATTTTGCTGAAAACTACGATACGCTTTATTTTATTGAAAAGTTCGATACGCTTTATTTTATTGAAAAGTTCGATACGCTTTATTTTGCTGAAAACTATGATACGCTTTATTTTATTGAAAAGTTCGATACGCTTTATTTTGCTGAAAACTACGATACGCTTTATTTTATTGAAAAGTACGATACGCTTTATTTTATTGAAAAGTTCGATACACTTTATTTTGCTGAAAACTATGATACGCTTTATTTTATTGAAAAGTACGATACGCTTTATGTGGTTGAAAACTACGATACGCTTAATTTTATTGAAAAGTACGATACGCTTTATTTTGCTGAAAACTACGATACTCTTTATTTAGTTGAAAACTAAAATACACTGTGTTGAAAACTGCTATACGTTTTTGTTGAAAACTGCGATACGTTTTTGTTGAAAACTGCTATGCGTTTTTGTTGAAAACTACTATACTTTTTGTTGATTCAAGCTTAATACGTTAATCCTTCATTCATATCTTAACCACCATTGATTCGCCTTTTTTAATAAGAAGAAAATCTTTGTAAATACAGCCAGTCACTTTCTTTAATCTAAAAAATAACTATTATAACTTTTAAAGAAAACCACAATTTACTGAACTGTTCTTTTAGTCATGACTGCTCAGGCTTATGCCAACAGATGTCGCGACGGGCCGTTTGGCCAGCATTTCGTTTTTGCAGCGGCTCATTGAACCCTAATACGATTATCTGGCATCCAAAACAGTATTGGGAAAACCATTTGGCTTAGCTTCCGTTTCTTAGGCGCAATTTCGTCTAATGTCCAATTAATTTCCCAGCTTGAAATAGAAATACCAACAAAAAAGTCGGCCGACTTCGCTAATGGGGATACATTTATAATTAGGAGGCTCTGAAGCCCCTAATGCGGTCTGCCACGATTTAACCGAATGGGTTTTTTCGTTGGATTTAATCCCATTAATCTGTTTAATTTCTCGCTAATTCCAGAAGTACCGCTTACAACGGCCAATTGATATGCTTATTCAGTTGGTAATTTTCAGAGATCTAAAGGTAATCAGATATCTAGATCAGGTTTAACTTTTAAATTCCACTTACCCATCGATCTGATTTTTTAATCTAAACCTAGGAGGATGGAAATACTGGAGGGGAAATATGGGATTCATAGGCCTGGCAATGTGAGGAATTCGGACATAAGGTACTAGAGACGCCTAGCGGACACCATAGTCAAAAAATATTGAGTGGTTAATTTTTAATAAAATCAAGAAATTTCGGGAAATCGAAAAGTGCGCGTCCGCCGCGACACCTGGTGAGAAGTCGGTGAGACGTAAAAGCGCGCGCTGCTGAAGACGCGAAAAAATTGTTTTGCACGCGCGGCGCGTTCCAGTTATAAGAGACCTAAGCCTAAATTGCGCGATTTAGGATAGTTCGCAAATCGCTCATACGGGGTTAGGGGCGCTGACGGCAGCCCCTAAGCTGGCGGCGAAAATTCAAACCCAAACACCTGGCGTTATTTTTCGTTTCAACTTTTTAGGCCAAAAACTATTTTTTCCAAGACAAAAAAAGGTACGTGTTAGTATATTGAACGTCTTGTTAATCTTTTGATACGGAAATAAGGCAATATTTGGAAAAGCTTGGCCGTTCCCCTTTAATGTGTATATTCTTGTGGAAACAAATGAAAATAAACAATATATTATTAATTAAAATTTCGAATGTAATTTAGTCGGGGGATGTGTAAAATCCAGATTAGTTTCGGCTTAAAACTACCTGGTTTGCATTTCGACCCAAATCAACTGATCTGATAAAATTTGAGCTTCAATACGGATAATCTGATATTTTAATTCTCTTAATTTTTTCTTCGGTTCAGATAACGCAACTGTTATACGATAATCGGTTGAAAGAACTAACTAGAAGTATATAGTTTATTTTGTAACTTTTCAATCTGAACTAAAAACCACGAAATTTAAGGTATATTTTTCAAAAATAAATGATTTAGTTGCATATTTAAACCAACGTGAAAGCTTCAAAGACGTCAATAAAAATATCGGTACAGAAAAGCTCGCGAAGAACGGAATTAAATTTTAGACTTTACTAAATAATTCAGAAACATCAAAACTATCTTTCTGATGAGATCAAATCTGTTCGACTCACTCAGATTTCTTCACTGATCTGCTTTTGAATTTAAAAACCAGTTAATCAAACGGTTATTGGCTATAGATTTTAGATTTTATTTCAGGCTATGTAGTGATTTTAAAATCGTAATTTTGGTAGTGCCATCTTGAACTACCCATGAACTTTCTAACTTTACAAGAATATTGACGTCATTCGTTGTGTCTTCTGGTTTTCAAACCCGTCTAAGTTTTCGAGCGAATTTACGTGTAAAAGTTCCTGCAAGAATTCTTGTCAACTTAGTTTTCCCGTTGAAAATGTAAATGAACCGTAAACAACATCCGAGATACCTTCGCCATTCCTAATGCGTACCAATATGTATTCCCAGCGTAAGCCGTTGTGGTTCCAGCGTCCGTTTAATTAATTTATGCCGAAAAAATGGCACCCCGCGAAACAATATGTAAAGCGGCGTCTTCGATTTTTCGCTTGGTAATTAATCAACGCCCTCTTCCGGCTATTCTTAGAAACGGCTTAATCGGTATTTGTTTCCGAAGCGCCCTCTCTTATTAGTATTTAAGAAAACTGCGCGCTATAATTTTAAAAACCGAGTTTCCGTTACTGGCCACCGATGGCGCCACCGTCGTCATCGACCCCGAGGCGGGAGGGAGGTATCCGAGAACACCAATAAGCTCTACAAAACCCTTTTTAATTCCGGGGCGACTAGGATTTCTCCGAAGCTTTTCGTCGGGCCTTGGTCAACGATCTTAAGCCTCGGCGCGTGTAATTTTCTTCGCTTACTAATTATAAATTCCGCAGCGGGGAATCTCGAGCAGTCTGTTTTACCTCGCCGTTTACCCGGCCACTTGTCTTTGAAATGGCCGAACAACGCTCGAGACATTTTCGGAGATTATTCCGAAAAGGGGGTGGCGGGGTCTGGCCCGTTTAATAAGTTTGCAGCCGAATACAGGGTGCTGCCACGTAAATTCCAACGGCTTCCTGACTTCCACTTTGAATTGGCAAAAATAGTGGTAATTTCTGACCGTTATTTAGGTCTACTTATTATCAATTTCTTATAATAATTTGCGTTTTATTTATAAAAATATTTAATGGTCTGTTAATAAACGTTTTAGAGCCTTTTTTTTAACTAATTTATTTTAGTGTTGCAAGTCGGAAAATTTTCATGATAAGTGTAATACATTGTTTGCAAATTTAAATAAAGCGGCATTTTCGCCTCATTTTTTCGAATCTGAAAGTAAAACTAAACCTATAGACTAGTTTAAACTGATTAACAATGTAACAATATTAATGTTTTATAGTATGTTTACTAATATTAAACATTTTATATCGATAAAAAGTTTAAAACATTTAAAACGTAATTTAAAAAGTAATTTGTGTAAATTGTTTTCTTTTTCCGATTTTCCGGAAATTTTTCCGCATTTTATTTTTAATTAACAACACTAATTTATTTTCATTTTCATTGACTACCGTACGCATTTAGTTTCACCTTTAAACGATAGGGAGCGCCATGGTGAAAGTTGGATTTGTATTTTAACTCGGAGGAATTGCTACAGATGGCGCTTCGAACGCTGTAATTTACATATCGTAGCGCGTCTGTCTTTGTCTTCCGTTAACACTGCCTCTAGTAGTCTTGCCAATATACGATAGGGAGCGCCACGAGGAAAGATTAATTTCTATTTCAATTTTAAATCACAGGAATTGCAACAAATGGCGCATCGAACGCTGTGAATTACATTGGTCGTAAGGTACTAAGAATAATTATAAGCTAGGTTATTACCCAAGGCACCACCATTAATTCAGATGGCCGGGTTACAATGCGCAGGTGGCAAGCCCTGCATGCCACTTGACCCAACAGCTCCCTTTACTAACTATTACCGTTAACCTCAACATGTTATTATGGGAAGGAGAAACTGAAGAAATACGCGTGTACATATAATTTTGTCTGCTAGACGTTCAAAATAAGAAGTAGTAACTGGATTTTCTTTGGTTTAGCAGTGGAAACTGATTTTAATTAGTGGAGGATCTGAATGTTAGGTTTTCGTAGCAAAATATTGTCATATCTAATTAAACAATATATATTTACCATTATATGTATCGTTTTTTACTTTTGGAAAAAAACAGTATAGCTGTGTTCTTGGAAAATTAAATTGAACGCTTTTCCTTGTTTCATTGCAGGGTTGCCACACGTCAGGGAAAACAGGGAATTTAAAAATGGGCCTAAAAAGTCAGGGAAATGTCAGGGAATTTTAAGAATTGGTAAAAATTCAGGGAAAAGTCAGGGAATTCAATTTTATCTTGGCACTTGTTGAAGGTAATTCAACTCTAGATCTATGACAAATTCTATGATTATCATTTATTTCCTTGAATGTTTTGCAAATTTTTTCAACATTGAAATAACCTTTTTACTAAAATATAAGTGCATCTAAATTTATTAAATTCTGATAAAAGTAAAATATAAAAGAAAAATCTGTTAAAATGGTCAGGGAAAACAGGGAATAGTCAGGGAATTTGAATCTGAAAATTTGGTGGCAACCCTGCATTGTCAAAACTATAAAAACACGTGGCGAAAATATTTTCTTAAGTTCGAATTATTTCCGTTAGATGTCTATATTAAGTTCAATGGTTTAACATACCCTCTGCAACGTTGCGAGTTCACCCGCGTGATTTTTTTGCCCCTAATAAAATGTCTCGCAACCTTTTGGTCTATTTGTTTAAAAAAACAACAAATTTATTCTGGGTGCATTAGTTTTTAATTAGAATGTTTTGAAACGTCACTCAAATGGGTGAGCAGACCAAGGAGGATAGGAAGTGAGGCGAAGTTGGAGGGATGAACGCGCCAGCATCCTTGTAAGAAGCTTAGCGCGCGCTCGGCGAGAAAATTTCGGAAAAATGGCGGCCATTTTTCCGACATTTTCCCACCGAGCGCGCGCTAAGCTTCTTACAAGGATGCAGGCCCGTCTTAAGACCTTTTGGGGCCCTGGGCTAATTTATTTCTTAAGACCTTTGCGATCCCCAACGGTCAGCCTTTGTATGTCCCTTGTCTAAATTCAACCATCAGTAGTAGGATTCTACTACCCATGCTGGATTTGTCACCTGTCTGGGCTAGGTGGACGTTGGCGTAGGGCAAATTCAACTACACAATAATCAAAACAAAACTTTTAATTTTAAAAGTATAACATAAGCCTACGGAAAATAAGATTTTTATGACCGTGACTCACTGTTAGGTCTTAGAAATTGTTGGTACCGTATGATACGCGATATGGCGATGAGTCAAATTACTTTAGACGTAACTAACAGATACACAATATTAAATGAGCATAAATAATATTTAACAAACAAACCCCTTATCCCTAGAGTAGAGGCTGTATGGCTTGGCCACAAAATTGGGTGGGGGCCCTGGGCTGTAGCCCATTTAGCCTATGCCTTAAGACGGCCCTGCAAGGATGCTGGCGCGTTCATCCCTCCAACTTCGCCTCCCTTCCTATCCTCCTTGAGCAGACGAACTCCTAATTATTTGGTTATACTACGCCTGCTCAATTTTCTTCAAAATTCACCGGAAATCAAACGCGTGAACAATCTTAGAGCGAGTTGGCCATCGCTTTAAACCGTGGACTCCTCCCACCGAGGCCACTCCATCTAGCGGCGCTCGCAGCACCCTGTATTCCCGCGCCCTTCCATCCGAATTTTAATTAATAAGCCCCCGTTCCTTATTTCCGTGGCCCCGTTTTTGCTTTCTTGGGGTCTTGTCACTGCTGGACGTTTTTTGCGTGTCGCCTTCCGGGAAAGCAATTTCTCTTAATAAGCCTTATCTCTGCCTTCCGCCGTTTTCTGGTTTGTTAAGCCTCGCCCCGCCGCTCTGCACTACAGTTTTTGTCTTCCGTTTTTCGGAGCCCTTTTCTCTTAAGTGCATTGTTTTGTTATCTTAAAAACCTTCGCTTGACTTTTCTCTTTTAGTACGATTGAGAATTCCAAATTGAAGGGGATTTTTTGTTCAACCCATGGATGTCCTTTGTTTCGGCCTGCCTGTAGGTTCCATGCTTGATATAGACTCATTACGTTACTTAAGTGTGGATTTACACTGATTCGTCATATATAAGTCTATAATTACGTTATTAATAATTATTACTCGTAGCATAAGTTAATATTGGATTATTATTAGTATCACTATGAAAATTCCTATTATTTTATCGCTATCATAAATATCTGGAACTACCCTGGTGAATTACTATTTTAAATTTTAATAAAGGTTCATGAAATAGCGGCTTTCTTATCCAAATACAACATTTTGATGCTAGGATAATCAGCTAGGCTAATACCCAAGGCACCACCTTAGGCCTAAGTCATCAAGCGACTTTTAAAGCCATTAACTCAGGTGGTCGGGTTACGATGCGTAGGAGGGTGGTGGCTAGCCCTGCATGCCGGGCTAGCCAACAGCTCACTATTAACGTTAACCTCAACAGGTTTTTATGGAAGGGGAAACCGAAGAGCTTGGGGGAAAACCCCTTAAACCAGTGGGGAGAGAACTTGCAAACTCAACGCGGAAAGAGTTGTTCCGAGTTTTCACCCAGTGATGCTAATTTCGTTGCTGAACCTTTTTTACCTCTCCGAGGGGACTTTGTACCCTAGGAGGGGTTATACAACCACCGTGTCTGTCTGTGTGTCAGGCCCGCGAACGCGTTCGCATTTTCGGGCAAAGGGTAATCACTGCGTACGCAGTTTCTTAGAATCAGGGAAAAGGTTTTTCCAAAAGCGCCCTCTTTTTGTCATTGGGTGTAGTATAATTTTTTAATCGGCCGGGATTCGAACCCGAGCCCTCTTGAACGACAGTTGAGCGTCTTACCGCAGAACCACGGATACACTTACGCTTCACTGAAAATTAAAAACTCTTCCGAGGAGAGGTATATTTTGGCTTGCCAACTTGTTTTCAGGGCTCCCACCAGGTCCGTAAAATACCCAATTTTCGTGAAATGCAGGGTAACCATCGTAGGCTTAAAATATTTTTATACATCTGCTCAAGGACTGTTTACAAAATAGTTAAATCTGAGGATTAACGATAAAATAGTTCGAACATAGTACATAAGGTAACGCCACAAGCTTCGTAACATGATTAAATTGTAGGACTAAGCCTACCTGTTAGGTTGTCAAATTTAAAGAAAATATAAATACGTAGTCAGTTTTGGAATTTATTTCTAATAAAGATTACATTTTGTTTCACATTCTCCCCTATTTAGTTCCAATTTTGAAAAAGTACCTGCAGCCTAATACCACGCTTTTATGATTACACATAATATTGGTGTCAGCTAGTCCATGTAACTTCATAAAGGGTGAGGTTTGTCAACGAGTTCTTGGCAGGACATAAGAAGCCATTGTCAAGTGTTTAAAAAAAACCTCATTTATTCCTAAATCAATTTACAAAAATGTACCAAAGTAGGCTTTTCAGCAATGTCAATTCAGAGCAAACCAACTGAAATTTAGTTTTTAATTAGTATTTAAATTTAATTATTATTAATTTATATATAAAATGAAATAAAATAACTCGACAACGAATTTTTCAATAAACTTTTTAAGCTTGTGCACAAGAAAAATTCGTTGTCGAGTTATTTTATTTAATTTTATATATATATTTTGCCAGGGTTGCCACACGTCAGGGAAAACAGGGAAATTAGGGAAAAATCAGGGAATTTAAAAATGGGCCTAAAAAGTCAGGGAAATGTCAGGGAATTTTAAGAATTTGTAAAGATTCAGGGAAAAGTCAGGGAATTTAATTTTATCTGGGCACTTTTTGAAGGTAAATTAACTCTAGATGTATGACAAATTCCACGATTATCATTTATATCCTTGAATGTTTGGCTAATTTTTTCAACATTGCAATAACCTTTTTACTGAAATATAAGTCCATCCAAATTTATTAACTTCTTATAAAAGTAAAATATAAACGAAGAATTTTGCCCTTAATAAGTCAGGGAAAATCTCTTAAAATGGTCAGGGAAAACAGGGAATAGTCAGGGAATTTTAATCTGAAAATTTTGTGGCAACCCTGTTTGCGCAAGTTACTTGCTAACTCTTAACAAATATTATTAATTTAAATTTAGTTTACTCAAATTATAAATCATAAGCGTTAAAAAATCAATAAAAATCCCATTTAAAACAAAAATTGGTTGTTTTCGATTATTTTAAATTTATCAGAAATATCAACAACTCTGGTCCCTATAGCGTTGATTAGTTCGTGGTTTAGTTGAAATAATTACTGATAGATATGTGTGGAGTTAAAAGCACCCTCACCAAAAATGCCTGTTTATTCTAGTAATAGCTCTCAGTAAATATTTATCACGCTGAAGATTATGGGCAACGTAATTATAAACTTGTGCTAATAAGTTACGATGAACTTAAAGGCTGACTACAAAGTTATTCCACCTCGTCTTTCCACCAGCTTCCAGTGAAATACCGAGTAAACCGAAGAACTGTGTAGTCGACCTTTAAAAGGGCTCGATCCCAAAAAGGTCGATCGTAGCGCCGATAGCGTCCAAAACACGAAAACTTTCAACGCTTAATTAGCCAAAAGTCCCCAACCTTTTGTTAAAAGAGTAAACAGTCTTAGCATTATACTTTTTAATTACCCAAAAATTTAAGCCGTTTTAAGCGCTTTAAATGCGTTTTTTATCACGTTGTTCGTTTTCTTCGTAAAGGGTTTCGGGACCTCTCAGAAACCCATTAAAACCGAGATTTCCAAACTACGTGTGCTTAAGGTTCGCGACAAAGTTTCGCTAAAATGCTTTTCTTAGCTATTACTCTTTCATACCACGAAGTAATATGTACGAAATGCGAGAAACGTACAATGATCTACTCGTTTTACCGGGTTGTCTCCGACTTTCCCCCCTTTGTAACGCGGAGGGCAATGCGCCAGCGGGTCCTCTCTCTCCGCATCTCCGCCGAGGCAATTGGTTTCTCGCCTTATTACGTCAGTGACCTAGGTAAGCGCCGCCGCTTATGACGTACCGAAGGGGCGGCGCCCTAAAACGCTGCCATCTTTGTATTAGCGTGTAACACCTTCTCTAAACTTCCAAAGCGCATCCTTAAATTCTTCTTTTCTAATAGCAGTCGCGACGACTTAAAAGTGTCCAGATTTTCCGTGGCATTAGTCTCGCGGGCGATCCGGGTGAAATTGAACGTTTCAAAGGGCGAAAGATGATCCAATCAGAGCGGGTGGATCTGATTTCGGCGGAGGGATCCAGGTGGGGGATGGGCCACTTCAAATTGGAGCTGAGCCGATAATGGAAATCTCGAGACATTTTCGTTCTTGGGTTACGATCTTGTTTATTTTTTAATATAAATTGTTTCAATTTTCGCTGCAATTTGGGAAGTGGTATTATCTAGAGATAAGTGCACTGGTTTAATTGCGAAAGTAATTATATTTGTTGTCTCTAATCCTTGGATTTGCTAGGATATGTTTAATTCCACGAACCGTTTAATATCGCTTGTTTTAGGATGTCTTTAATGGTTAAATATATAACTTGATCGCATGGGAATTTATATATCCGTACACTAAGACGGAATTTCCTACGGGTTGACCATTTACCGTAATCTCAGGTTTCGGTGACCTTCAAGGTACCATTATCAAGTATATATATGGTACCATTATCAAGGATATATGGTACCATTATCAAGTATATATATGGTACCATTATCAAGTATATATATGGTACCATTATCAAGTATATATATGGTACCATTATCAAGTATATATATGGTACCATTATCAAGTATATATATGGTACCATTATCAAGGATATATATGGTACCATTATCAAGTATATATATGGTACCATTATCAAGGATATATATGGTACCATTATCAAGGATATATATGGTACCATTATCAAGGATATATATGGTACCATTATCAAGGATATATATGGTACCATTATCAAGGATATATATGGTACCATTATCAAGGATATATATGGTACCATTATCAAGGATATATATGGTACCATTATCAAGGATATATATGGTACCATTATCAAGGATATATATGGTACCATTATCAAGGATATATATGGTACCATTATCAAGGATATATATGGTACCATTATCAAGGATATATATGGTACCATTATCAAGGATATATATGGTACCATTATCAAGGATATATATGGTACCATTATCAAGGATATATATGGTACCATTATCAAGGATATATATGGTACCATTATCAAGGATATATATGGTACCATTATCAAGGATATATATGGTACCATTATCAAGGATATATATGGTACCATTATCAAGGATATATATGGTACCATTATCAAGGATATATATGGTACCATTATCAAGGATATATATGGTACCATTATCAAGGATATATATGGTACCATTATCAAGGATATATATGGTACCATTATCAAGGATATATATGGTACCATTATCAAGGATATATATGGTACCATTATCAAGGATATATATGGTACCATTATCAAGGATATATATGGTACCATTATCAAGGATATATATGGTACCATTATCAAGGATATATATGGTACCATTATCAAGGATATATATGGTACCATTATCAAGGATATATATGGTACCATTATCAAGGATATATATGGTACCATTATCAAGGATATATATGGTACCATTATCAAGGATATATATGGTACCATTATCAAGGATATATATGGTACCATTATCAAGGATATATATGGTACCATTATCAAGGATATATATGGTACCATTATCAAGGATATATATGGTACCATTATCAAGGATATATATGGTACCATTATCAAGGATATATATGGTACCATTATCAAGGATATATATGGTACCATTATCAAGGATATATATGGTACCATTATCAAGGATATATATGGTACCATTATCAAGGATATATATGGTACCATTATCAAGGATATATATGGTACCATTATCAAGGATATATATGGTACCATTATCAAGGATATATATGGTACCATTATCAAGGATATATATGGTACCATTATCAAGGATATATATGGTACCATTATCAAGGATATATATGGTACCATTATCAAGGATATATATGGTACCATTATCAAGGATATATATGGTACCATTATCAAGGATATATATGGTACCATTATCAAGGATATATATGGTACCATTATCAAGGATATATATGGTACCATTATCAAGGATATATATGGTACCATTATCAAGGATATATATGGTACCATTATCAAGGATATATATGGTACCATTATCAAGGATATATATGGTACCATTATCAAGGATATATATGGTACCATTATCAAGGATATATATGGTACCATTATCAAGGATATATATGGTACCATTATCAAGGATATATATGGTACCATTATCAAGGATATATATGGTACCATTATCAAGGATATATATGGTACCATTATCAAGGATATATATGGTACCATTATCAAGGATATATATGGTACCATTATCAAGGATATCTATGGTACCATTATCAAGGATATCTATGGTACCATTATCAAGGATATCTATGGTACCATTATCAAGGATATCTATGGTACCATTATCAAGGATATCAATGGTACCATTATCAAGGATATAAATGGTACCATTATCAAGGATATATATGGTACCATTATCAAGGATATAAATGGTACCATTATCAAGGATATATATGGTACCATTATCAAGGATATATATGGTACCATTATCAAGGATATATATGGTACCATTATCAAGGATATATATGGTACCATTATCAAGGATATATATGGTACCATTATCAAGGATATATATGGTACCATTATCAAGGATATATATGGTACCATTATCAAGGATATATATGGTACCATTATCAAGGATATATATGGTACCATTATCAAGGATATATATGGTACCATTATCAAGGATATATATGGTACCATTATCAAGGATATATATGGTACCATTATCAAGGATATATATGGTACCATTATCAAGGATATATATGGTACCATTATCAAGGATATATATGGTACCATTATCAAGGATATATATGGTACCATTATCAAGGATATATATGGTACCATTATCAAGGATATATATGGTACCATTATCAAGGATATATATGGTACCATTATCAAGGATATATATGGTACCATTATCAAGGATATATATGGTACCATTATCAAGGATATATATGGTACCATTATCAAGGATATATATGGTACCATTATCAAGGATATATATGGTACCATTATCAAGGATATATATGGTACCATTATCAAGGATATATATGGTACCATTATCAAGGATATATATGGTACCATTATCAAGGATATATATGGTACCATTATCAAGGATATATATGGTACCATTATCAAGGATATATATGGTACCATTATCAAGGATATATATGGTACCATTATCAAGGATATATATGGTACCATTATCAAGGATATATATGGTACCATTATCAAGGATATATATGGTACCATTATCAAGGATATATATGGTACCATTATCAAGGATATATATGGTACCATTATCAAGGATATATATGGTACCATTATCAAGGATATATATGGTACCATTATCAAGGATATATATGGTACCATTATCAAGGATATATATGGTACCATTATCAAGGATATATATGGTACCATTATCAAGGATATATATGGTACCATTAACAAGGATATATATGGTACCATTATCAAGGATATATATGGTACCATGAAGGTTACCGAAATCTGGGTCGAGTTTTTTATTATTAAAATTTTTTAATGACCAATTCGTTGTCTTTAATTTTTATTATATTATACGTCGGAGGTGGAAATAAAATAAAACCTGTATCTTAATAATAAACCCTAATCTGGAAATTGCACCGCCAGGCCAGCGCTCCTAGCGAGAAAATCACGAAACTTTTCTACCCAAATATAAAGCACCCGCGTTAAAACACGTTAGGATGCCGAGTTAAAATATTAGGCCTAACATTGTTGGCTTTTTATATTGCGCACCTGTTTAATATTTGGGTGAAAATGTTTCCCGTATCGGACAACGTGGCGCTACGGGCAGCGTTGCTTATTTATAAAAATAAATGGAAATAAAAATACTTATTATAATAATGAAATGAAATTAACTGTAATGAATCAAAAATGATCCTATCCTATCCAAGTCCAAATGTTAAATTTTAAATAATAAATTTTAATTTTAATAATATTTTGGCAAACTATATTGCAGTTGATTCATTTGCCTAAGGTAAAATTACATTTACATATTTTAATTTAATTAATTGTTTAATTAATTTTGATGTTACTCTAAAACTCGTGCAAACTAATTTAAATTAAATAAAATAAAATAAAATGAAAGATAGACACGTTGAAGCCTAATTTTGTTAAAAGTCAGAGCAGTGAATACTGTCTTAGGGAATGGGGGTGTAATGGCATTATACTTCACAATATAATGATCATATTATGTTGATTCAACGAACTTAACTCGTAGTTGTAAATATTAACGTGATCGCGTTGGGCCGTATGCAAATGAGAAATAGCTTTATTCCGGAATCGAAAAATCAATTTATTGATTTCAGTCGTCCGTCGTCAGGTGTCGCCTTAAACCGTGTCGGATCAATATCACTAGTGATACCGCCCTAAAACTATAAGTTAACGTTTGTGGCTTTTGTAAGAAACATTGTAAGACGTGTACACATCATATTTTATTTTAAACTTTTACATTTATCTCCTCGATAACTTTATTTCTTGAAAATTAGACAGTCTACTTTCGTTCCTAGATGGCGCCACGCTCCCGCGATCAATATTGTTGAAGTTTTAGTTTTAGCGCGTTGCCTATGTCATTATAAAGGCCCGCGCACTCCACTGGTTTCTTTGCCTCTGATTCACGAAAGATGGCTCTCAGATCGACACCTAATAAGGTTTTAATTAGTTAGGCTTTATCTTTTACATTGCGACAAAACAACATTTTATATTTAAACTATTTAAATTAATGAAATTGTGGGTTTTAAAGAAACTGAAAAAAGTTAATTATAACACAACTGTTTGCCACTTTGCCATTTGCAACGGCATATATTTTGTGGGTCTTGGTTCTTGAAAGTTGAAACCTTTCCGTTGCCTAGGCAACTGGGTCCAGATACGAGATAACCTAGTGGCCAGAATTTGCGAACGAAAATTGCGGAAATTAATTAACGTAACGTTCAGTTTCAAGCTTTTATTTTTGCAATTAAAAATCTTCTGCTAACAGGTTCTACTACTTGTTTTGAACGTAACTAGCGCCAATTAATACCTAGTTTCTATTAAACCTGGCGGCAGAGAGGTGCAATTAGGAGATCCACCAGAAATACGCGAGTTTAGGTCAAATGTGAGAGTTATTTCCACGTTAAAACATTTGTAGTTATGGCTGGGGTGTACGGTCCTTAATATCGAGGGACTACCTTGTTGAACTTTAGCGTGACCCCTGGGACTGTTGGGACATAGAGATAGAAAAGAAATTTAAGATTACCGCGTTAAGGCACCCCTGTTTTTGACCGGGGAAATTCATCCCCCCCCGCGCATGTATGAAAGCGGAGATGGGCAGAATTTGCAACGCCATCTATCCTTCCTTTGTTTACATCAAATGACAGTTGATTTTCCAAAAGGCATAATGTATTTCATTTCACCGCGCGTCGATGGCGCCACGTAATCTGCCCATCTGATGGCTTCCTACATTGGCGAAAAGGGGGTCGGCACTCGCGGTCAACTTGGCCAGATACAATAGTGCCTCTATTTCTTTTCTATCTCTATGTGTTGGGAAGTCACAAGAACAGGTACAAGAGCTACTACCTCCCTCTGCCGGAAAATCCGCGCAAATGGTTTCCGGTCGCCATTTTCTGGCGAAATAAACACACCTTTGGCGGAAGGATCGGAGGGGAAAGATTAATAATAGATCAAGCTTCCATTATGTCTTTGTTTACGTCTTGAAGTGACACGCATTATCTGTGTCTTCATTGGAAAAAGTGAAATTAGATTACCGATTAATTTATAATCGGCGGTCGAAGCGAGAACATGGAATCGATCCTGACCCCAACGTCGAGTGTTATTTATGGAGTAGTTGGGATTTATATCATAGTGGTATTTGAACAGCTGACGCCAAAGAAAGACACATTTTTTAAACACAATCCTAAGGGATTTGTGTGCCCACGTGTAGCCGATGACGCCCATCGGCCCATGCCACCTCTGTCGTATTCCACATAACTCTTCAACAATTAAGTTTTGAAGGGTCTTTTATAACTTTTTGAAATCGGAGAACAAGAAATTAATCATTTTCCCATTTTATTGTTTTTTGGTTTTTAACCTTAAAAGTTACATATTTTTTAATATTAAGACGAGCGACTTGGTTGAATATTATGTTTTTAGTTAGTACTGATCATTTCTGAACTGCATTTTCGGTTGCATTAAGAAATTTTAATTTGAAGTGATATTTCTGGCTAATTCGCGGGACCCCACAACCCGTATATGCACTATTGTCATATTTGAATTTCGTACTAATTTCTGCAGGTGCCATCTCATTCGTTCGCGTTTCGCTACCTTATTTCCAAAACCAGGTAACTCAAAAAAATTCAGTTTGCCTAAAAATTAATTTAAATTAAAGTGTTTGCGTTTCGCTACCTTATATCCAAAACCAATTAACTCGAAAAACTCATTTCCGATAAAATTCCTCTTGGGTTTATTAAGTTAATGTACAAGATGGTGGGAAATTGGTTCAAATTTTAATATAATATTTAAAATATATAGCTTTTAAGCATTAAGGTAAAGCGCAAATGGAAATCAACAGCTTCTTGCATTGACCGCTAGCTGTCTCTATGTCAACTTTGAAAAGTTACCTAGAAGAGATGCGGGATTAAAAATGTTCGACTAGCAAAACTATACTTAGCTTGTTAAAAAAGTTGCAAAGTCTCTAAGGAAACAAACCTTTGAAAACAAATTTTTTAAACATTATATTTAACCTTTTTAAATTCAAAATAACAGAGCAAATGTATGGAATTCCTATCTACCCGTTAGCCTGTTTATGAAAATAAAATTCCTTTTTAATAAAATTCCTTTTTAATAAAATTCCTTTTAAATAAATTTCCTTTTAAATAAATTCCTTTTAAATAAATTTCCTTTTAAATAAATTCCTTTTAAATAAATTCCTTTTAAATAAATTCCTTTTAAATAAATTCCTTTTAAATAAATTCCTTTTAAATAAATTCCTTTTAAATAAATTTCATTTTAAATAAATTCCTTTTAAATAAATTTCATTTAAATAAATTCCTTTTAAATAAATTGCCTTTTAAATAAATTGCCCTTTAAATAAATTCCTTTTAAATAAATTCCTTTTAAATAAATTCCTTTTAAATAAATTCCTTTTAAATAAATTCCTTTTAAATAAATTCCTTTTAAATAAATTTCCTTTTAAATAAATTTCCTTTTAAATAAATTTCCTTTTAAATAAAATTCCTTTTAAATAAATTCCTTTTAAATAAATTTCCTTTTAAATAAATTTCCTTTTAAATAAATTTCCTTTTAAATAAATTTCCTTTTAAATAAATTTCCTTTTAAATAAATTTCCTTTTAAATAAATTTCCTTTTAAATAAATTTCCTTTTGAATAAATTTCTTTTGAATAAATTTCTTTTGAATAAATTTCTTTTGAATAAATTTCCTTTTAAATAAATTCCTTTTAAATAAATTCCTTTTAAATAAATTTCCTTTTAAATAAATTTCCTTTTAAATAAATTCCTTTTAAATAAATTTCTTTTGAATAAATTTCCTTTGAATAAATTTCCTTTTAAATAAATATGAGGTTATAAGTATTTGAAACCTGTAATTTCACCAGAAATGATCCTATATTTTCCTACAAAAATATCTCCTATAGAAACCTACAAATTTCCTATTTTGCCTATGTATTTTTGGAGCTTCTCTATAAATAAGAAAATTCATTGCTTACGTCGTTGTATGACGCAATCCGTCATCTTAATATGACAGCGGATGAATGTCCGGAATGTGGTTATTCGGCCTGCCGTGGTGCGTCAGGCGCATTAAAACAGTACCTTCCAACCGTCGGTTATTTCTGACAGGTTGATGAGGCTCGTTGTTTTATTATCGCGTTGATTTGGACGATCGGCCACTAGAGGGCCTTCCTTCATCGAACCGGGAAGAGAATAACTGAGATTTATGGCACACGCTAATCGGATGCATTTGGATTATACATATATTTTGTGGCGTTTAAACGCATAAGGTATCCAGGCTAGGAGGGGGATAATAAACCAGTGGCCCGTTGATTCCTTTAAAATACTATATTTTTAAACCTGTCTATAGACACATTCACATATTGCCTACAGGAAAATATGCAAAAAGGGGCGAAATCCACCCGAGGTACCTTCCTATTTAATAATGTTTGAGGTAGATGGCGACACTATTAAGTTTTTGAAAAATAAATGTTTTTAAAAAGTTATTAACTAAATACTAAATTAGAGTACTTTAAATTCTTATTAAAAATATATAATTTTTGTAATTTAAATTAACAATTAATTTTAACAGAAGTTAACACTCTCCGCCATAGATGGCACTATAATATGATTTTAAACTATCCAATCAGGGAAGAAAATTTTCGTATTTTAAATCTCGACAAAACCGTTCTCCACTAAAAACTGAAAACTTTCAACCAATCGTTGAAAATCAAAATTATGACGTCATGCTGCTATCAGAGCGCCATCTACTAACAAATAACGCCATCACCATGTTACCTCGGATGAATTTTACCCCTTTAAAGTCGTCTTTGCCCGTTAAAAAAAGTAAATCGGTCTATATTATCCAGGAAATTTAGAAATATATTTTTATAAGTAATTTTAATATTTAGCTGGGCACACAGACCTTAACAAATGGAATTTACAGAAAATAGTTTGAGCATTTTTATAATTTCATGGCTTCCTCTACTTTTTATAATTTGAAGGCTTTTAGTAGAATACCTTTAAGGTCCCTAAACCCTATTAAAAGGGTTTTGATACACAATAGATAAAATATTGTACACAAGGCAGTTTTTTTGGAATTATTAAAATTAATTAATTTTTGGTATTCAATAATTATAAACCTAAAATTGATATTCTGTTAGAATTTAGTTTAAGGAAAGATTTTTATTTTGTTTAATATTGGCTCCTATTTTTAAAAATGAGGTTTCTATTTCACCTTCTATTTACCAGAAAAACTGAGTGACCACATTTCGCTGCCCTGTCACGATCAAATTGATTTAAAGAAATTACTTTTAGATTGTAACTAACAATATTTATTTTTACTTTCAAGCCGAACGTTTTGGCTAAGGCTTACTCCTAAAAATGTCTTTAAGAATAAAGATGAATTATAAATTTGATCCCTATGTGAGACGAAATTTTAGGAGCCATATACAGGGTGTTTCAAAAGGTTATGCAAAAATTTGAAGGAGTTGTAGGGGGTGAGTTGAGAAGTATATATGCCTGTTTTTCCCCATTTTCCTACGATGAGTTGAAAGAGCGCCAGAGAGCTTCAAAGTGTGGCCTACTAGCCCCTGGAAGTAGGCTGCAACAAGCGCCAAACCAAGCAGCGGGGAAATGCGAACATTAAGGTTTGGATTCGTGTGATACATAAAAAGGTCTTTGTAAACAAATCGAGGTAACCAGCGTAAAAAAGTAAACTTCAACAGTATTTAAAGTCCCTGCTGCTTGGTTTTGCGCTTGTTGCAGCCTACTTCCAGGGGCTAGTAGGCCACACTTTGAAGCTCTCTGGCGCTCTTTTCACTCAACGTAGGAAAATTGGGAAAAACAGGCATACTTCTCAACTTGCCCCCTAAATTTCTTTAAAATGTTTGCGTAACCTTTTGAAACACCCTGAATAAGAGCCGGCCGTTAATATTTTTAGGGGCTATTAGAAATTCCTTCGAGAGAGTTTATTTGGGCAGCCAAGGGCTTGAATTAAAAGACTATAAAAAACGGCGTAAAGTTTGGGGAGGCGTTTTTATGAGAGTAATTTGAGAGGCGAAATATGGGCTACGAGTGTCCCGTCGAGATACGAAGCTGTAAAGCTAAACATTCGCCGCGTGTGCCTCGTTTAAGGACTCTTAGCTTAAAGGCGGTTAGTGCCATTACCCAACCGCTAAAGCTGTCTTCTTGGGCGTTCGGGGGCAGAATCCGTTAGGGCTTTGCGGTGTACGGCTGGCTTTTATTGCGCAAAGAAATCTCTTGTCAAAATTCGTTCGATCTCCCCGTTAATATGCCTGTTTAAGG
Source organism: Leiobunum rupestre (assembly GCF_980474605.1). Taxonomy (NCBI): domain Eukaryota; kingdom Metazoa; phylum Arthropoda; class Arachnida; order Opiliones; family Sclerosomatidae; genus Leiobunum; species Leiobunum rupestre. Next base: position 4,286,657 of record NC_143394.1, read on the forward strand.
GGTGTGCTTTGGTTCGGGGAGATACTGTTTGGTTTTTGGAGCTATAGTGCTCATGGAGCGAGTCTTTGGTTTTTGGAGCTATAGTGTTTGGATTTGGTGGCTCTTTGATGCTCGTGGAATTTATCATATACGGAATATACTAATTCTGGAATATATCATAAACGTAGTATACTAATTCTGGAATATATCATAAACGTAGTATACTAATTCTGGAATATATCATAAACGGAATATACTAATTCTGGAATATATCATAAACGTGGTATACTAATTCTGGAATATATCATAAACGTTGTATACTAATTCTGGAATATATCATATACGGAATATACTAATTCTGGAATTTATCGTATACGGAATATATTAATTCTGGAATATATCGTATTCCGAATATACTAATTCTGGAATTTATCGTATACGGAATATATTAATTCTGGAATATATCGTATACGGAATATATTAATTCTGGAATATATCGTATACGGAATATATTAATTCTGGAATATATCATATAGGGAATATACTAATTCTAGAATATATCATATACGGAATATACTAATTCTAGAATAAATCATATACGGAATATACTAATTCTAGAATAAATCATATACGGAATATATTAATTCTGGAATATATCATACACGGAATATATTAATTCTAGAATATATCATATACGGAATATATTAATTCTAGAATAAATCATATACGGAATATACTAATTCTAGAATAAATCATATACGGAATATACTAATTCTGGAATATATCATATACGGAATATATCATATACGGAATATACTAATTATGGAATATATCATATATTGAATATACTAATTCAGGAATATTACATATATACGGAATATATTAATTCTGGAATATATCATATACGGAATATACTAATGATGAAATGTATCAATGCTTAGAAATTTTATTCTTTCTAAAAATTTGTGATTAATACATTCATTCTTTGGACTCCTAAGAACCGGCAACCTTTTGAAAGGAAATTGTGAAAGGGGAATTCTGAATTGGAGCTCGCTTCTAAAGGTATTCATAGCGCCAGTAGAACTTTGTGGAGCTGGATCCTCAACTCGCGTTCCCCCGAGTCCCCCTCCCCGTTCTTCATTTTTACGAAACGCGGTTCCATCTTTGACGGGGGAGGCCAATTAAATTACCCCGTTTCCCCAACCCTACCTCCCCCCCGCGTTCTTTCCCTGGAAACATCCGGGGCCGCCGAAATCTTGGACAAAAAGATGGAGTTGATGAGAGCGCGGTTTCACGCCACTTCCTTGTTTCGCCGCTTTATTAGATCTTCCCATTTGTTTTTCTCGAGGTTTTTTGTAGTGTACGGGCAGCTCGCTTGGATGTACTGGAGAAGATGGAGTTTTATATAATTTTGCTTGTCATTTTTGCGATATTTGGTCATCCGTAACCCTTGGTCGTCCGTAACCCTTGGTCGTCCGTAACCCTTGGGCGTCCGTAACCCTTGGTCATCCGTAACCCTCGGGCGTCCGTAATCCTCGGGCGTCCGTAATCCTCGGGCGTCCGTAATCCTCGGGCGTCCGTAATCCTCGGGCGTCCGTAATCCTCGGGCGTCCGTAATCCTCGGGCGTCCGTAATCCTCGGGCGTCCGTAATCCTCGGGCGTCCGTAACCCTCGGGCGTCCGTAACCCTCGGGCGTCCGTAACCCTCGGGCGTCCGTAACCCTCGGGCGTCCGTAACCCTCGGTCGTCCGTAATCCTTGGGCGTCCGTAACCCTTGGGCGTCCGTAACCCTTGGGCGTCCGTAATCCTTGGGCGTCCGTAATCCTTGGGCGTCCGTAATCCTTGGGCGTCCGTAATCCTTGGGTGTCCGTAATCCTTTTTTTGCATATTGGCGCCAAGTATCCGTTTCGATCGTAAAAATAGCGAGGATAATGAACGTCTTTGAGCACTTGGGCGCGTCAGGGCGTTAAAGAGCCTCCGAGGAGGGGCCATTACGGAGGCCAAAGAGTCTTTTATTCGCCTCTCCTAATAACAGTGGCCTCCTTGGCTCGCGGCTTTAATGAAGTCAACTGCGCAACGGCCCCGATAATCTAGTGTTCCCTGATGAAATCTAAAAGGCTTGCTCCGTCTCACGCTGGACGCGCAGCTGCTGGCGCGTCCATTCTTCTCGCTTCGTCTCAAATGGCCCTGTAGCGTCGCCCCAACTCGACTAAGAATTTATTGTGTTTTACGTTACTTCATTATTATTTCGCTAAGAGTGCATTTATTTCTACTTCGAGATAATAATGAAAATTTCCAGGCAATGTTTTGCGCTTCATCCAATACCACTCGCGGTCGATCTGTTTGCTCCTCCCCTTAAAATCAATATAATAACTCCGTTATTTCATTGGTTCCCTACAGCTTACGTCTTTCGACGCGATTGGAACGCAGTGCAAAAAAAATTTCACCGGAAAGTTTTGAAATCCGAAAATTTGGTAATCCGAAAATTTGGTAATCCGTAAATTTGGTAATCCGTAAATTTGGTAATCCGTTAACTTGGTAATCCGTAAATTTTGTAATCCGTAAATTTTTTAATCCGTAAATTTTTTAATCCGTAAATTTTTTAATCCGTAAATTTTTTAATCCGTAAATTTGGTAATCCGTTAATTTGGTAATCCGATAATTTGGTAATCCGATAATTTGGTAATCCGTTAATTTGGTAATCCGTTAATTTGGTAATCCGTTAATTTGGTAATCCGATAATTTGGTAATCCGTTAATTTGGTAATCCGATAATTTGGTAATCCGTTAATTCGGTAATCCGTTAATTCGGTAATCCGTTAATTCGGTAATCCGAAAATTTGGTAATCCGAAAATTCGGTAATCCGTTAATTCGGTAATCCGAAAATTTGTTAATCCGTTAAGTCGGTATTCCGTAAATTTGGTATTCCGTAAATTTGTTAATCCGAAGATTTGGTAATCCGAAAATTTGTTAATCCGATATTTTGTAATACCAAAATTTTATAGTTGGAACATTTTGAGAAAAAAATAGTGAATAGTTCGCGGTCTTCCCCAATGAGTAGAAATTTAATTAGATACGAACTGAAAACTAATTCCTTCGCCATGAAATCAGGCCTCTCTTTCTTTCCCGTTTGAATGTCGAGTTGAAGTATGTTGGCCGGGCGAGACCATTGAGCCGCGCTTCGTGTCGTTAGCGTTCCAATCAAGAGGCCGAACCTCTCTTCGCGACTTGCCATTCTTTTTCTTGACCGACCTAGTTGGCCGTCGCCAGCTTAACGGTTTTCCTCTCGACGAAAGTACCCTTTTGGCTGGAAACTCTTTTGAAGAACAAAATTCGCTCTTGGCTTTCATTAACATCTCTGGAAAGACCATTCCTATAATTGGCTGCTCTCCGACTTCAGAGCCCCTTTTTGCAACTACCATTGCGTGTCATGGCGACATCCCTATATTCTTGGCCGAACTATTAAACAGCAAAGATGTTTTGATTTTAGAAACTGTTGTCTGCTAAATTGTCTTTCAGCATAGGAGCAACAAACGCAAGGAGAACGCGGCTAGCCTTTAAACACGCTAACGCAGTGTTGTGTACAAATTTCATTGGATGAGCCTTTACGCTGAAAGTTTATGAAAAGAGGGAAAACAATTTCCGAATTTTCCCCTTCCGACGGCAGCAGGCGCTAAAGCGTCTAACCATAAGTAACATAATAACAATAAGTATGACAATTAACGAGATTTAGAACCAAACTGATTTTCATAGCTATTGCGTAATAAAGATGTCTTCTCGGCACAGAGCCCTCTAGTGTCTAAGATATGCGAGACTTCCGCTAAGCCGAAATATCTGGTTTCCGATAGATAGGCGGAATATTAGGCTCAAATGATAAAATTTAAAAAAGTTTTTCTCGGCGCCACGAGCACATGTTTTCTATCACGCGTGATTCGCGCTCGTGCTTCAAAACAAAGCCAAAGCCCCTCGCGACTCCGGAACGTGCTCTCCGATATTAGGCTTAAATGTTTATCAAAAAGGAGTTATCCAAAACGGTAAGTCGCGAGTCCAAGTCACAGCTTGAAGAGAGTATCAGTGCCGAAAAAAGGTTCGGTTAGAAAATTAGCATTAAAGCAATAGGAAGTGTCATACTTATTGTTATTATGTTACTTATGGTCTAACCAATGAAAACTGTACGCAAGAAAATACACGACTTTTGATGGGTTGCGTTCTCCTTCTGTGGGGTGCTGTGTTTGTTGCTCCTAGCTTTCAGCAAGGTATTTACAGGTGGCGGTAATGCAATTTCCAAACGTAGTCTGCTAATTAGCGGTTTAGCGAAGAATCTTAAAGCTGGCGATAATGAAATTATAAAATTTCTTAACCTTTGGTTTAGGAACGAATGCTAGGTAGTGTAATGAAAAAATTTCGTCTGTTCTTACAGGAATTTACAGTGGGTTATTTCTGTTATATTTTTAGCAAGTAAATTTCATAAATAAACGTCAGACGTATGTAATTTGGCTGAAACGTTTTGCAACCACGGTTTACCACCCACCGAAACATTGATTAACGAAACAAGAATTACCGGAATATGTTGAAATAATTCCTTCACCGGCAAAGGAATGCAAAATGGTCATAGGGTAGCGCTGTTTTCTCAAGTAGAAACCGTCCTGTACCGGCCGACTTTGGTTCCTATTTATTCGATTTCCAATTTGCGAAATTTCTTCAAGTGTGACTCGCTTCGCCTGTAGATTCTGCTTCTTTCACTGGACCAAAGAGTCTATGAAGTTAAGAGCGGATCTGGGCTGCCTCAGAATCTCGGAAGGCGCTTTCGAAGAAGAATTTCAATATTGATTCATTCCCTGACTTCGATTCGAGGAACATTTCTTATTCACTCTAGGAGTTTCGTCAGTTTGCTCGTAATGAAGACATCCCCTTTGGAGTTGGATGCAGTTTCCGCTTTCCTCCCAAAAACAGACGCAAATTGCGAGTTTTTGACGAGTTTTACACACGGTACCGGTACTTCAGTGTTGTTGGAGAAATCTTTTGAATTCAAGCTTACATTGAGAATAAGGTTGAGTTCGCATTACTGTCTGTGCATCCCCTAGCCATTTACTATTTGCCACCCAAAATCGAGGATAAATAGCTTCTGCCCTATATTTATGCTTATTTGGATATACCCGAGGTGTTTATTGCGAATTTTGTTTAAAGTCGGGCGTAATGTAGACCTATATAAGGTATGAAATTTCCCAATAGGAGGCGTTGCACTACCCATTCGATTTGCCATGGCAACCGAAAATGTTTTAGACCACTTAAAACAAAAAAATCTCCATTTATAATTTTAAAATCACGAAATGGGTAATTTGGACTACATTTAGGTAAATTTCATCGTTTGGGTAAATTGGAACATTTTTGGGGTAAAATTGTAACAATGTTTCAATTTACCCAAACTTGATGAAATGTACCTAAATGCGGTAAAAATTACCCATTTCGTGATTTTAAACCGAGAAAATCCCATGCTTTTTTAAATTGAGATTTTTTGTTTTAAGTGGTCAAACACATTTTCTGTTGCCATGGCAATTCGAATGGGTAGTGCAACGTCTCCTTTTGGCAAATTTCAAATCGGCAACGAATACCTCGGGTACTCTCCTTGTAAGTTTATCAATTATTGCAATACCTTTGTTAGCAACAGTATAAAATCCATAAATACGAAATTTCATACAAATAATTAGATGATTTTGGATTATCTATATAATAAAATTAAATTTTTTAAATTGCTAAATCCATAATAAAAAATTCAAAAATTCAGAAATAAAATGAAGATTTTCAAAAAATAAATTGAAAAATCACGATGAAATTTGAGAATTCAAATAAAACTTGAGACCCTTAGTGGGAAATTAGGGGAAAAGTTTTCAAAATCAAATTTAGAATTAAAAGACTTAATACTAACATAAATACATTACAGAATTTAAGCAAATATTTTCGAAACTTGATGCAAAATAAAATGTAAGAAATGACTCGCCAAGACGATTTCGTGTTTGAACTTTGGAAGAAGTTGAGACCCTAAGTAAATAGCACCTGTTTTAATTAAATGCGGAAATCTCAGCATAGTTTATTTTACTATATAAAGTTTTTGGCGGGAAGGGAATAAATTCTTAGAATAACAAATTTGAAAACTATTTAAAGCCGCGATTTTATGTAAAACCAAGATAACTAATTTATGTTTAGGAAGAATTACTGTGTTGGTCAAGTTTTCCTTTGGGGAATAAAACATCACCCGCATGTGTTTAAATCTCGACCATTAGTCACTCTCCCTAAAAATAAATATATTATGGTTAAAACTGTAAAGCAAATGTTCAAATAATTTAAAAAACACGAAAAATATTGAAATTTTTCACTGTGTAATTTTAAAATTCAACGTTACATACTGGTGGCGCCATCTAGAAAGACTGCGTATTAAAAAAATTGAACCTTTAATGAAGGTACGCCCGTGAAAGGATCTTCTTCCTGCTCAAAAGCGTATCGCTATATTCCGGCTAAATCCTTCCTTAAGGCTAGTTCCCACTTGGCGAATTTTCGAGACGAATAAAATTTTCGCGCAAGGAAAAAAGACGCGTTTTTTCGGTCGCTGGGGAAGCGGTTCTCACTTTAGCGCGAAAATTTAAAAACATAAAACATCAGTTTAAAATGAACCAAATGGATGTTCCTGTTGATAATTTCAATAAATAAAAGATTCTATTCGTGAGAGAGTTACCTTTACTTCAGTATCTTGGTCAAGTTGGCTGAGCCGCTTTTCTAAAGACCTAGGCTTAAAAAGTGACGGACGGGAGCGGAATAGATCGAGGGAACGCGTTTTCTGATTGGCTGAAGCTTTTTATCGCCAAAGTGTGGACGTCAGAAAATAAAACATTTGCTAGATACCGTGGAGACGCGACTTTAGCGGCGAATTTAAAACAAATCGCAAATTTTATTCGCGAGCGTCAATTTTCAGCGCGAAAATTGTTTTTTTCGCTAAGTGGGAACTAGGCTTAACTTGTCCGAACGAATCGCGGAAGTAACTTTCAACGTGGAGAGGTTTTGGGGAGACGAATTTCTTCGTCCGCACGTCGCCGGGTCTGACAACAGTCGCGCCACGAAATACTGCGGCGAAGCCATCCAAAGGGATGCCAACAATCTCTCTCCTTCACTCGCGAGCACTTTTTTGGGTGAGAGGCCATCTTCTCAATTAATTTCTCCTGGGAGTTTGTTTATTGTTTGGGTTTCCACCCTTGTTTCACGGCCGAGCGGCTATTTCTCAGTGCCCTGTTATCGGTCGCGCAATATTCAATCCACGCCCTCTGATCTCGAAAGTAGAAAGCCGTTTTACCTGTTTTAGCAAATTTGGTCCTCTAGGTAAATTGATATTAATATTGATATTTTTAAATTATGTGTAAAATATATATTATAATTATTTGATTATATACTTATTTTATATTAGATTATATACTTATTTTATATTATATTATATATTATTTTATATTATATTATATATTATATTATATATTATATTATATATTATATTATATTATATTATATTTTATGTATTATAATTATTGGATTATATTATATTATATTATATTATATTATATTTTATGTATTATAATTATTTGATTATATACTTATTTTATATTATATTATATTTTATATTATATTATATTATATTATATATTATAATTATTGGATTATATACTTATTTTATATTATATTATATATTATTTTATATTATATTATATATTATATTATATTATATTATATTATATTATATTATATATTTTATGTATTATAATTATTGGATTATATTATATTATATTATATTATATTTTATGTATTATAATTATTTGATTATATACTTATTTTATATTATATTATATTTTATATATTATAAATATTTGATTATATACTTATTTTATATTATATTTTATATATTATAATTATTTTATTATATATTTATTTTATATATTATATTTTATATATTATATTTTATATATTATAATTATTTTATATATTATATTTTATATATTATATTTTATATATTATAATTATTTTATTATATATTTATTTTATATTTTATATTTTATAATTATTTGATTATATATTTATTTTATATTTTAGATATTATGATTATTTGATTATACATTTGGTTTATATATTATATATTATATATTTTATTTTTTTTTAATTTAAGGTTACCTGTTTAGCAGGTAACCGTTTATTTATCACTCAAAAAAACCTACAAATTACAATGGTTTTTTTAATTTTTTTTGAATTTTTCTAAAAAATGGCACAAAAAATATATTTTAATTAATTGATTCTATGTTTCTATTATATTATATTATATATATTATAATTATTTGATATATAAAGTTAATATTAAATGAAATTTGTTACCATGGAAATTGCATATTAAGACCTCTCTAGACTTAGGTAATCTTGTAAATGGTATAATCAATATTTTTGAGCGGGTTGAAAAACGCTGCTAAGGTTGATGAAAGTTTTGTGAATAGGTACATACTCCTCTGTGTTTCTTTCTAAATTTTACCTTTGTAAAGAAGAAGAAAGCGTGTCGTGAACGGGGATCGTATTGGTGACATTTTTTTGCTTCTAAATGAGCGTCCTGGCGGAGCCTCCTCCGCGTCATCTAGATAAGACATTTTTCATTTATTGATCCGAGAGGAACTGGCAGACATCCGCGGCCTGTGTTCCTCCCACACCTCTCACTTTCTGTCCCTGTGTATTTTTACATTTTCGCCCATGAAAAATGATTCTGGGAGCTTTTCACGCTCTTATTTTTGTTTGTACTTTGAAAAGAAATCTTTGGTTTGCAAAGCTATAGATTAATAGGTTTTGGTAGGGCGGCTGGATGGACGGCTCTTTCGTTTCTTCGTTCATACAAATTGTCATATCGGTACTTTTAGTATTTTCAGAAAATATACACGAAATATGTTCAGAAAATAAACTTGGAATTTATTCGGGAAATAAATTTGGAATTTATTCGGGAAATAAATTTGGAATTTATTCGGGAAATAAATTTGGAATTTATTCGGGAAATAAATTTGGAATTTATTCGGGAAATAAATTTGGAATTTATTCGGGAAATAAATTTGGAATTTATTCGGGAATTAAATTTGGAATTTATTCGGGAAATAAATTTGGAATGTATTCGGGAATTAAATTTGGAATTTATTCGGGAATTAAATTTGGAATTTATTCGGGAATTAAATTTGGAATTTATTCGGGAATTAAATTTGGAATTTATTCGGGAATTAAATTTGGAATTTATTCGGGAATTAAATTTGGAATTTATTCGGGAATTAAATTTGGAATTTATTCGGGAATTAAATTTGGAATTTATTCGGGAATTAAATTTGGAATTTATTCGGGAATTAAATTAGGAATTTATTCGGGAATTAAATTTGGAATTTATTCGGGAATTAAATTTGGAATTTATTCGGGAAATAAATTTGGAATTTATTCGGGAATTAAATTTGGAATTTATTCGGGAAATAAATTTGGAATTTATTCGGGAATTAAATTTGGAATTTATTCGGGAAATAAATTTGGAATTTATTCGGGAAATAAATTTGGAATTTATTCGGGAATTAAATTTGGAATTTATTCGGGAATTAAATTTGGAATTTATTCGGGAATTAAATTTGGAATTTATTCGGGAATTAAATTTGGAATTTATTCGGGAATTAAATTTGGATTTTATTCTGAAAATAAATTTGGATTTTATTCTGAAAATAAATTTGGATTTTATTCTGAAAATAAATTTGGATTTTATTCTGAAAATAAATTTGGATTTTATTCTGAAAATAAATTTGGATTTTATTCTGAAAATAAATTTGGATTTTATTTGGAAAATAAATTTGGATTTTATTCTGAAAATAAATTTGGATTTTATTTGGAAAATAAATTTGGATTTTTTTCTGAAAGTAAATTTAGATTTTATTCTGAAAATAAATTTAGATTTTATTCTGAAAATAAATTTAGATTTTATTCTGAAAATAAATTCGGAATCTATTCTATCTATTCTGAAAATAAATTTGGAATTTACCCAGAAAATAAATTCGGAATCTATTCTAAAAATAAATTTGGAATTTATCCGGAGAATTAATTTGGAAATTATCCAGAAAATAAATTGGAATTTACCCAGAAAATAAATTGGAATTTACCCAGAAAATAAATTTGGAATTTATCCAGAAAATAAATTTGGAATTTATCCAGAAAATAAATTTGGAATTTATCCAGAAAATAAATTTGGAATTTATCCAGAAAATAAATTTGGAATTTATCCAGAAAATAAATTTGGAATTTATCCAGAAAATAAATTTGGAATTTACCCAGAAAATAAATTTGGAATTTACCCAGAAAATAAATTTGGAATTTACCCAGAAAATAAATTTGGAATTTACCCAGAAAATAAATTTGGAATTTATCCAGAAAATAAATTTCGAATGTATTTGACTATAAAGTTGGAACGTCTTTTGACTATAAAGTTGGAACATCTTTTGACTATAAAGTTGGAACATCTTTTGACTATAAAGTTGATACGTCTTTTGACTATAAAGTTGGAATATGTTAAGAAAATAAACTTATAATAGCAAAAATCACTTATATAATAAATATATTCAGTAATTAAACTTGTAATTTAATTTAATATTCAGTAAATAAACTTGTAATTTAATTTAATATTCAGTAAATAAACTTGTAATTTAATTTAATATTCAGTAATTAAACTTGTAATTTAATTTAATATTCAGCAATTTAACTTGGAATTTAATTTAATATTCAGAAAATGAACTTGTAATTTAATTTAATATTCAGTAATTAAACTTGTAATTTAATTTAATATTCAGCAAATGAACTTGTAATTTAATTTAATATTCAGCAATTGAACTTGGAATTTAATTTAATATTCAGCAAATGAACTTGGAATATATTAACGAAACTAAATTAAAGTATATTAAGTAAATAAATCTGAAATTAAATTTAATATTCAGAAAACACACTGGAAATATTTCTAGAATATAAACTTGCAATATATACAGAAAACAAAAATTAAGTATTTCTAGAATATAAACTTGCAATATATACAGAAAAGAAATATGAAATATTTCTAGAATATAAACTTGCAATATATACAGAAAATAAATAGGAAATATTTCTAGAATATAAACTTGCAATATATACAGCAAATAAATATGAAATATTTCTAGAATATAAACTTGCAATATATACAGAAAATAAATAGGAAATATTTCTAGAATATAAACTTGCAATATATACAGAAAATAAATAGGAAATATTTCTAGAATATAAACTTGCAATATATACAGCAAATAAATATGAAATATTTCTAGAATATAAACAGCAAATAAATAGGAAATATTTCTAGAATATAAACTTGCAATATATACAGCAAATAAATATGAAATATTTCTAGAATATAAACTTGCAATATATACAGCAAATAAATATGAAATATTTCTAGAATATAAACTTGCAATATATACAGCAAATAAATAGGAAATATTTCTAGAATATAAACTTGCAATATATACAGAAAATAAATATGAAATATTTCTAGAATATAAACTTGCAATACATACAGAAATACAGAAACTAAATATGAAATAAAGTCAGAAAATAATTTTTAAATATATTAAGAAAATTAAGTTGAAATATATTAAGAAAATAGTTGGAATATATTAAGTAAATACAGTTGAAATATTTTAAGTAAATAAATATAGAATACATTCAGAAATTAAACTGAAAAAATAAATTTGAAATGAATATATTCTAAAAGTAATGTCGTAAAAACAAGTTCAGTCAAAAACTTTGGTTTCAAAATGTACATGACGGCTTGCGCACCTTGTTTCAGTTTTTTCTAGAAACGCTATAAGGACCATGGTGTCAAATTTCATCCGCATCTACACCCCTTTTTATCCGCTTCCATATTCCCGTCCCCCCCAGGCCGTAATGGCTTTCCATTTCCATCAACATCCCCACCCCAACCTCAACCTCAACCTCAACCAGCAAAAATAAGTAGGTCTGGTTTGGACAAGGGGATATTTCATCTTCCACGCTCGTGTCCTAATCCCAACATTACAGTTTTCTTTTCGGTTTTAATTTAATTATAAGGTTATTTCCAAAACTCAAAATGAACTAAAAGTGTGTAATAAGAAAAACGTACTAAACAAACTTAATTTAGTAAAATTGCTTCTAGTACTGTTTATATAATTGTGTTTCATTCGGATGGCGACAGTTGTGCCGCTATTTTTTACCTTTCTTAATCTGTTGGAGATAACTCCATCTTTCGGTGTATATCAAATTATGAATATATGAAGGTTAACAGAGAATGTGTAGCCGCAACTATAGCCTTTGTTTTCATGATACCCTAAAAATATTATCCGCGTGTGATTGTACCGTAGTGTCCTCCCGAAAGGGGGGTAATATTACGCTAGGAAAAGAGAATGGGCGTGGTTGTTTTCCCGGGAATCACCGGACGAATAGAATGCAGACTGCATATTCTCGGTTCACCGATATATATATATTTGATAAACCTCATTTGGGACGGTAGTCTTTCGACTACCCCCTAGATGGCGCTGTAATAGAAATCTTAATTTAATTATTACCATATAGAACGGGGGTTGTTGGTCTTTCTAACGTCTTTCTAATTAAAATCTGGCACTGCTGCGAGGGCCGATTTTTAATTGTAATTTTAGCCAGCCATCCGAACCAAGTGGCGCTAAGACCGTCGCGGATTCATAATGAATGACTCTTGGAGTCTTCGGGACCAACTTCCCCTCGTCTGGGGGAGCGGCGGGGTTGTAATTAGTCAGCGATGGCGTTTAATCGGGTTCCTGATCTTACTGAAGGCGTGGCCTCGAGGAATAGAAAGCCTACACTTTTACTCTAATTAATGGGCAAAATTTCGAGTCGGGATTGCAGCTGTCAAAACTGGCTTTTAAGCTACAAGTATTTTTAAACGGAATCTAATTTACGCAAAGTTTCTTGACACCTCCGGAATTGTAACGTCATTTTTCAATTATCGGGGTTTTACGAAGTTAGTAAGTGTGCGTAATTATATTTTGGGTCTCTTTGACGGTCACATTGTTAAATTTGGGTCTTTATTAGTGTTCAATGACGTTTTTGAGAAGGCTAGTACCCAAATCAAAGTTATAACTTTTTTTGGGTACATTTGTTCGAATTTCATTCGTCCGAAGGGTGGTACAAATGTCCGAATGCCGGAAAACAGGATCGTATGTCCGAAAACGTATTTCATTTGCCCAAAAAATGTATCACAACTTTTGTTGGTGATTTAGTCGTTCAATTTATGTTAACTTTACTGGCGAATTTCATTTGATCGAATAATCGTTTGTCCTTTTTTTCGAACATTAGGAATTGGTTTATTTTTTAAATATTGTTAATATAAGAAAATAGTAACATTAACGTGAACCCAACCTAACCTAAAATATCCACAACATTCAACGCAATTCCCACTTACTATATCGGCCAAAGGAAAAATGGGCATAATAGGATAAAATGATTAGACATTATAATGCTTTTATCCGTTTATTATTGAAATATTTTACATTTCATTTTTTACGATATTTACAATGTAGTTTTTTATTTTCAATTCTTGCACTAAAAAAAATCCGGACCAAAAAAACAGCAATAAGAAATACTAATTGAGCGACAGAATTCGGACAAGTGATGCTACCGATTCGGACGAATGAAACAAACAAGTTGTCCAATTCGAACAATTGAAACATTTGTTATTTCGGCGGTTCGGACGAATGAAATTCGAACAAATGTACCTACCCCGGAAACTTTATTTAATTAAGACCACGGTTCGAAAGCTCCCACAATTTTTGGAAAATAATATAATAATCCACGAAGTAGCGGTTTTTTTTCATTCATATTTCAATATTTAAGTATTACCAAACGGTATGGAGCCATTACTCGTGCATTACATATGATGCGAGGAAAACCAGTGTTGGCTGATTTGAATTAACTTGATTTCAATTATTTTGTGTGATTTTTTTTAAGCAGCTATAGATCATAAAGTTTTGTCTTTTCAGTAAAAATACTTTCTAAATCTCTTCCAAGGAGACTACCCGAGGTGATTATAACGGATTTTGTTGAAACTCGGGTGTTAGGTAGACCTTATAGTAGTATGAAAATTGCCAAAGGGAAAAGTTGCAGTGGGCTTTAGTTTCCCATGGCAACCGAAAATGTTTTTGAGCTCTCCATTTAAAAAAGCATGGGAATTTCTCGGTTACCCAAATTTTGTTAAAATTTAACCAAAATTGATTAATTTTACCCAAAATAGGTCAAATTCCTCTTTTTTTGGTAAGTTTTGAAAATTTAATTTTTTCAAATTTTTTAAGTAAGTGAAACCGAGAAAATCCCATGCTTTTTTAAATGGAGATTATTTAGTTTTGAGTGATCAAAAACATTTTCGGTTGCCATGGGAAAACTAAAGCCCATTGCAACTTTTCCCTTTGGGAATTTTCATACTACTATAAGGTCTACCTAACCCCCAATTTACAACAAAATCCGTGATAATCACCTCGGGTAGTCTCCTTGTTAGTGTTGTAATTTTAGCTAAATATATCTTAAGTTATTTTTTGTACCTCTCGCCTGATTTTCGTGGACTCTCATCATAGCCAGTGCAGTCTCCTCCCTCTCTGCAAGAAATTTAATATGTATTACCGGAAGCCTATAATGCAAAGAAGAAATTAACGCGGCCTAGGACTAGCGAATCTAGTGAGCGCTATATTTAGTCTTGGTGGCCAAAAAGTAGTTTGCCCTCCAAAACGTCGGTTGGAAAACCTGAAACGTAGGTATAGATCATCCTTGATTTAAAAATTTAGACGCGAAAGGCGGGCAAGGCTTAAGGTTTTTCAAAGCGTATTGAGTAAATTATATGGAGATATTGCCTTCAGAATCACAATTATTGTTCATTAGTATGCATATTTATGATATCAAATAATAGTTTTAACATTTATTACCTTTATAATGTAGAAATTACCAAGTCGAGGCGAGTCTCTCAAAATTTAAAATCCCCAGCAAAATCCTCTGGGAATTCTACGAGCCAAAATGTAAAGAATCGTCTGCATTTTTCAAATGTTTTCTCTGCTACTGCTAGCGTATGAATCGAGGGGCTATCCAATCAGACCAATCTTGTACATTTAATTTCAGATTTCAAGTGAATTCAATATTTAATTGATTACAGTTATTAAAGCTACTAAATTTACGTGATTTCAAGTGAATTCATTGCTGATTTGTACACCTGAAGTACCTCGGTATTCGTAGTGCTCGGAATTGTTTATTCATTATCCACAAATTGTCCGATTTATTTAAAAAACGTTGATAAAAAGAATATCATTTTAACTTATTTAATTATGGTTTTTACGCAACCAAGCATTTATTTGAATAAAAGTGGCATTTATTTAAATAATTGTTTGTTTTATTTAAATAATAGGCTTATTCACTTTCGATTATTTAAACAATTTACAATTTTTATTCCACTATTGGTTATTTAAATATCGCCGAGCTTATTTTATTCATGGATAAAAATTAATTGAAATCCGAGCACTATAGGTATAAACAAGAATGTATTTATTTATACTCAGGGAGAATGAATATGTCGAGACTATCGACGGACACGTTGAGGCCCGAACCCCGTCACGCTAAGGGGGGGGGGGGTGGGAAGGAGGCGGTCTTATTTTTTGCGTCCTCGCAGCAGCGTTAATCGCGTCGAAAAACGTAATTTTTAAGAACCAATGAAATTGCAGTATTATTTGATTTTATTAAAGCGGAGGAGCATACCGGGGGCCCCAACGGGTGGAATTGGAGAAAAGCTAAAAATAATCTCGACATATTCATTCTCCCTGAGTATAAATAAATACATTCTTGGTATAAGTATATAGAGAGGACTATATTTTCTGGCCACATAACGCCATAACAAATCTGTATCCCTCCGAATACCTCTAGTTCGAAAACGAGACGTTCCAGGATTTTGGTCGAGTTAGAGGCTTCACTTATTATAGTTAATTTTCGAATTGCTGAAGTTCACTGGGCGGTGTAGGTTCTTATTTAAGAGAGTTATTGAAACAGCCAAACACGCCGGAAGAATACTAAACAACATTAGCGACACCTTTAGCGAAGCGTGCGGTAGACGTGCTTTAATCACAATTAGGCGGATTGATCTTCGCGTGCTCCGCGTCCGCTGAGAATTCTTAATGATATCGTTAATAACCATTAAAATAAATCCATTCCATTACGAGCGCGCAGATTTTTGCTTTCGGTATTTCAACTGTACGTACGTTTTGCTGATAACTTTATTTCGTCTGGTTCGAGTCGTATTAAATTTACAGGGGGTTTACTTTTGCTTATATCGGTAAATGTGTTTCGAATTGCGTTATAGACCCATTAGATGTGTTTCACCCGAGGGGCAAGTCACTCTCGGATGACCCGTACACCGAGTTCGCGTACTTAGTACTGTTAAAGGTACGGATTTTCAAGAATTCACGAACTCTTATTAGCACAGTCAGAGGTACGACAGTGTACACCGAGTTCGCGGAGTGACCAACCCCTTGGTTTCACAGCTGATGCCACAAGATATTACAGTTGGATCTTAGACTAACTGGAAAGATAGAAGAAACCACCCATGGACTAATGAACACAGGGACACCCCGTTCCCATGTTATTCCTATAGCGAGCTCCGAAAGACCCTTGTTAAAATGCTCTTCCTCTTTTTACCCCTCCCCCCCCCCCCGACAGAATTTTACTCAGGTCAAAACGTCACAAAAAGGAAACGGCTACCGCCATCTAGTATATAGTTTTCAATATCATCTAAGAATTTTGAAAAAAAAATGGCAGACGGTTCTATCTCTGTTTTTACAACGGTCTTTTTTTGCCTCGACAATACGTTTTATGATATTTTTATTGTATGTAAATCGTGTAAAAGTGATTCAAGATACAGCATATGAGTAGAGTATGTTTTATAACATTCCCTAAACCCTAAATTATCATCATCTACAAAATAAAACCAATATTACAATAAAGAAATTCGGAAATAGCGATAAAAAGGCGGTTTATTAAGCCTTGGTAAACACTTACCAGAAATAAAATTGACATACAATTATTTTTGTCCCTTTTTTTAGGTGGATAAATGAACATCGTTTCATAAGTTAATGAAGAAAAATTCATTTTCTATTTAGTTCAAATTAAGAAGGGCAATTCAAGCTAATTTAAATCCGAAAAACGAAACTACGCGCCACAACATGGTAGTCACATTGACTAGGTTTATGACTTGTTCACCCCCCCCCCCCTTTTTCCTCCTTCCCGTTTGACCCTAGTTTTCCGTTAGTTCTTAACTATACCGCCAGAGCGCACATTTAACAATCACCCGAAGCAAATATTCGGGAACGGGGTGTCCCTGTGTTAATTAGTCCATGAACCACCTATGGACTGTGAGAAGGATGATAAAATACGCGAAAAAGTAGATTAGTCCATAATTAAAGGGATAATAAAGCTAAAACCTAAAAAAATTTGAAGAAATTAAAAAATTTCCTAATAACTCGTACCAATAGGTCTTCGAGCAAACAAAAAGACGTGAATCTCGAATCAAATAGATCTTCGAGTAATAAACTACATAAAAAATAAATAAATAGTCCATAATTCAAAGGGGATAATATTATCTAATCTCCTTTTTCGCGTATTTTATCATAACTGTAAAGATTATTATTATTAAATTTTGAAAACAATATTTTATTACTAAGTAATCTATTTTGTTAGAAATATATTGTAGAGATGTCTAACTATACATAAATGTTTTATGGAATTATTTTCAAAAAGTATGTATTACCACAAAAACCTTACACAAAAGAAAGGTATATTAAATGTATTTCTGCAAGTTCAATCTTTTAAAAAAAAACCTAGCGGAACGAATCAAAAATCATAGATAAATTTATTTATTTCTTTATATTTATTTATATGTATATATATTAATTTATAGTTTATTTATCATCGATGTTTGAAATGTTTTTCTTTTCAATTGCCTTAATTATTTCAACGACTATAAATAGTAGATAATCATTAGAATAAATATTTTTTAAAGTCGACAGATGGCAGTGCGAATATTTATACTTGATAAACGTAGACACACTTTTATCTCGACGATTACTTAAGTGGTCATCTCAGTTGATAGCAATACCGTAAAGGTTACGTCATGAAATGCTGTGGCCAATAGGCGAAGCTATAAAGTTTAAGGGGGCTGAAAAGGTGGTAGTCACGTGACTTTGTGGAGAACTGCAGCGACATCTATCGTAAGAAATACGAACTATTATTCATTTTATTTTGCTAATGGCGGTTTAAATTTTGATCGACTCCTCTAAATTATCTAATTATTATTATTATTTAAAACATATTGTAATAGAAAGGTGTAAGTTAATTAGCTGTCTTCAGTATCTGGAAGGAATATTTTTTCTTTACCGTCGCACGGCTAACTATGAACACGAGTTACCGAATCGAAGTTGGCACTGATATGATGGTCACGTGATTTTGTTTTCCCATTTCAACAAGTTGGTTAAGAGCAAATTTACTTAATAGTATCGCCTATTCGTATAATCTGTCTTTTTATCAAGTGTCGACACACTCGCCCATTCCCCAGCTATGGCCGCCATTATGACTAAATATCCCGTCTATTTAGCTTAGGTTGATGTACGTCCTATTTTACCTATTTGAGTCATTTATTTCGAAAAATTCCCATTTAAAGAACGCGAAAACTTCTTCGGAAGAAGACGTGGCAGCTTCCGGCGTGGTTGCTGGTTCGGAAGCTAGCGCCGCGGCGCGGTTAGAAGGAGTACTATATACGGGTGAGAGGGGAGGGGGCAGGATGTTTATCTTAGCTAGATAGCGGCCAATTCCGGTCGTTTCTCCGAAGCCCCATCCACACGACCACCGCGACTGCGAAACGCGGCCACTAACTGCTAGAATACCGTGCCACCGGGCGGTTGACGAGTCGCGGTTGACGGCTAACCGCGTAATTCCTATAGTGTCCTTCTTTTCTGTGTTGGAACAAGATTTTTGGAGCCCCGCTCATCTTGGAAGCTATCGTCGGTGATTTCTCAACGCTGGAAAGAAGTTTTTTTAGTCATTACGCTAGTGGCCGATAGAGGGCTTCCGATAAGATGCAATTCGCTATTTTGATACTTAGTTCTCTCGCGAGTTCGATGTGGAATCGAAGATTTCAAATGGGTCTTGTAAAAAGATATGTTGACTAGTATAGACTTTGTTTCACGTCGAACATTTCCATCATTACTAATCACTGTGTCCACCATAAGTACGAAAGCTAAACTCATTTATGGGTACATCTTTTGAACAAACCGTTGTGTGCGATGCAATGTCGATATTGTATTGATTGTGTTAATATTGCATTTATAATATGGCTATATTTTCAAATGTACTATTTTTATGTAGGTTACCTTAGCTATTTACTTAAAATTGACATCTGGTTGTAATTTAGGGCGGGCAAAATATATTACTAACAAATAAATTATGTTAGTGGTTTTTCCAGTCATGGTTTATTCAAAATCTCAGGGCCCTCAGAAGTTCTATAATTCCTATAAAATTCTATATTTTTAACAAAATCCCCAAAAAAGATCCTATAATTTTGATATTTTGGCAATTTCAAATCCCGCCACTCACGTTGTCAGTTAAATTGCTAGATTTAGCTTTAGGATAAATTCCTCTACAAAGACATTCTAGTCTATATTTTTGTTATTTTTAACATGATTTAGCTACAAGAAAATTTTTGTTTTAAAATGGTTAAATAGTTTCTATTTTTTAAGTGAAAATCAAAGATTTATTTCACTAAATATAGATTTTGGTTTTAAATACATAAAGTTAGTAAATGAAAAAGCATATAAAATCCTATAATTTTGAAAAAATAGTTCTTTAAAGTCCTATATTTTTAGAAATATAATCCTATTTTTCCTACATCATTTAAAGAAATGTTGATTATAGTAAAAATGTGTAAAATTCTTTCTCTATTTAATGAAAGCGTAGAACATTTTAAACGTTTCAAATTTTGGAAACATTTCTTTATATTAAACATTTTTCTAGATGAAGACTCATTAAGAGTTGTAAATCGGAAAATGTTCCGGAAAATGAGGCCTTTTCCGGAACATTTTCCGTATTTTTCCGAAAAAAATAAAATAAAAGTTTTCATTCCATGATTAGTCTAATACATTGTTTGCAAATTTTAATAAAGCGGCATTTTCGCCTATTTTGTCGAATCTAAAAGTAAAAATAAACCTCTAGACTAGGTTAAACTGATTAACAATGTAACACTATTCTTGTTTTGAAGTATGTTTACTGTTATTAGACATTTTATATCGATAAAAACATTAAAAAACCCTTAAAAAGTAATTTATGTTTAGATGTTTTATTTTTACGATTTGTGGAAAATTTCTGGAAATGTTTCCGCATTTTATTTTTCCGGAAAATTAACAACTCTAGACTCATTTAAGTATAATCTGCTTATATAAAACTTAAATTTTTTTCTAAAAATAATCCGTTATGATATGAAAAAGTGTAGAATGAGCTTGTTTGGGGACATTATAAGGGTAACGACGCCATTAAACGTCTCCTAGGAAATAGGCGATTCCCAACAGATAGCGCGATGGCCAATGGCTACACGGTCACACCAGAGCTTAAAACCGAGTTTAGGTCGGTTTGAATGCCAGTTTTGACCGCCGACGATAATTCTTGGTTCACACGTGCGAAATCGCTTCACCCCGGTTCGCTTGTAGCCAAGGCTCCACGTCACATTTCAAATCATGACCCGAATTTTGAAAAGACTCAAACGTATCTCAAAAAAATTAGTTAATTATACATACAGTAATATTAAGTTAAACGGGAACCACCTATGGGCTGCATTGTAAAGGATGATAAAATTAGCGAATAAGTAGATTAGTCCATTACGAAAAAGGATAATAAAACTAAACCCTAAACAAATTTGAAGAAATTTAAAAACTTACTTATAGCTCGTAACGATCTATTTGGTCCGAGTTTCGCGTCTTTTTGTTTGCTCGAAGACCTATCGGTACGAGCTTATTAGTAAGTTTTTAAATTTCTTCAAATTTGTTTAGGGTTTAGCTTTATTATCCCTTTTCATAATGGACTAATCTACTTATTCACTAATTTTATCATCCTTTACAGTAATATTATTTGACATGATTTAGAATTTTATACCTATTATTTTGGAAAATACGATCAATTTAACTTTCCCCGCCTTGTCGATTTGAAAGCGATTCTAAGCGAACCGACTTCGACGAGTTGCTTCCCGAACCAACACGAACCGATTTTTCACGCTGGTTTTGAAAACTAGTTATCTAAAACGAAGCTGGCATGTAGGAGCAACAAACACAAGGAGAACGCAGCTAGCCTTTAAACACGCTAACGCAGTGTTGTGTACAAATTTCATTGGACGAGCCTTTACGCCGAACGTTTACGGGCTTGGGGAAGACAATTTCCGTATTTTCCCCTTCCGACGGCAGCGGGCGATAATGCTTCTAACCAATGCAAATTGTACCCAAGAAAATGCACGACTTTTGACGGGTTGCGTTCTCCTTGTGTGGGCAGTGCTGTGTTTGTTGCTCCTAGCTGGCATCAACAAGGGCTGGATGAATGGACGTATCTCTCTTCGTCGACGGCTCCAAATGTCTTCCTCGGCTGCTGGCAGCGGCGGAGCCTCCCGCACCCCTCCATCCAATCCTCCCGCGTTCGAAAGAGCTCGGGTGGATTCCTCTCCGGCTCTCATAAACAGTCCGGATCGTGGAACCGAGAACACGTGCGTTTATGGGTCGCTGTTTCCTCTGACGCCCAGCCATGTGCGCCGTTGTTAAGAATCGCCTTGAGTTTGACTATCGGCGGATTTAGTTTTGTTTTCGCTGCCGCGTTTCGCGGCGTGTTTTGGTGCGCGGTCCGATGTCATGTGTCGTCCGCCCGTAGACGATTATTGTCGTTTGGATACACACACGGTCCTCATGGCGTGCGGAGAATTAAGCAGCTCCCAGCTGCAACAACTGTACTTTTGTAGTCTGCTCTTCGGTAGGAAAAGGCAAGCTTAGATCGTTTTTACTATTTTTTATTTAGATTAATTTTACAATACGATTTAGGATTTTCAACAAAAGTATGATATTAAAATTAATTTATTATTATCAATTCTTAACTTTATTTAGGATTTTCAAAATTATCTTTATATTATTATTAATTTAATATTTTAATTTTTATCCTGATTTAAGTTTTTCAACAAAATCCCGTTAAAATTATTTTATTATTATTTTAATAGATTTTTCCAACCTGCTATTTCATTTTCAACACACACCAGATATTATTATTATTTTTATTGTTATTGTTTAATTTTTCAATCTGATTTTTATTTACAACAAAAAGATGATATTATTACTATTATTATTTTAATAGATTAATTTTAAGATTTTCATCAAAAAGGTAATATTATTTTAAAAGCTTTATTTTTCAACAATATATTAATTACACCTTAAAACGTTGGACATAATTCTTGCCAGTAATACTGAAGAATTAAAAACAAAAATTTAAGCTTTTTCAAATTATAAAAATATTTTGAGTATACTTTCTTCTGATTAGGCTTCTTAATTCGGATGTAAATAAACGAGTTTATTTAAAACCGGGGATAATGTTTCGGGAAGGTAATAACGCAATTAATCAGATTACAAATCGTATATACAATTACAAAAATAATTAGAAATCAGCGTAATTTTTATAATTTGCTTTCAATAAGACATTTACGAGTAAGTGTTGGTTACTAAAACCAGGAAGCCTCTAGATTTCTATATTTAATTTTTGTAAATTTTTTGTTTGAATTTAACAGTTTCATTTAAATGAGACGAGTTTTTCTCTATATGTTTATTTTGTTAACAAAAATCGACTTTGAATATGTCAAATGCAGTCGTCTCAGATTAGGAAAAGAGTCGTTATGTACTTGTCAACTTGTCAACTATCTTGAAAACTGTTCTTACGCTGTACGATTTGTTCTCAGATCTTAAAAAAATATTACTTTTCTTTTCCAATTTTGGATCTATTTAAACCAAACTCGAAATATTATCAGCGCCTAACTTTAAGAAAATGAAATTGGTTTCTGGTGATATATTTGTGATAACTTTGTGATATTAGAAATATCGTATTGATTCTTCGTGATATTTGAATTATTGTATGGGTGTCTAATGATATAGTTGAAATATCGCATGGGTTGCTAGCGATTTATTTGAAATATCACATTTTTATCGGTGATTTTCATAATCATAATCATAATCAGCTAGGCTAATACCCAAGGCACCACGTTAGGCCTAAGTCATCATGCGACTTTTGAAGCCCTTAATTCAGGTTACAATGCGTAGGAGGGTGGCAGCAAGCCCTGCATGCCACGAGATCGAGCCAAATATCGAATTGGTTTCTAGTGATAAATTTGAAATATCGCATTGGTTTCCAGTGAGATATTTGAAATTCCGCATTGGTTTCTAGTAATATATTTGAAATTCCGCATTGTTTTCTAGTGATATTTGAAATATCGCATTGGTTTCTAGTGATATTTGAAATTCTGCATTGGTTTCTAGTGATATATTTGAAATTCCGCATTGGTTTCTAGTGATATTTGAAATTCCACATTGGTTTCTAGTGATATTTGAAATTCCGCATTGGTTTCTAGTGATATATTTAAAATATCGCAATTTTCCTCAGCGATTTTCAAATATATTTGAAATTCTACATTGGTTTCTAGTGACTTCTTTGTGATATTTGATATCTCTTAAACTGAATCGTAAAGTGGGAGACGATATGTGAACACTTCCAATGTTTTACGAAATAAAGATAAAAATAAAATCTTATTTAAATGCCCATTTTAAAGGGAATTTCAATAATAGGCTAAGGTTTCAAGCTTTGAAACGAACGCCAGATACTTTCCTATGTACTTCTGATTATACCTATATATTAATTTTTAACGTATTCATTTTCGTTCTCGATTAAACGTTAATATTTTATTGTCGAAATGAGTTCCGAACGTACATATTTGATAACGAATTTTACAAGATAGTTTCCCCCCTCGTTAGTCCCGCCCCTTTTATCGATCTAAAGGGGGGGGGGCTGTTTGGGGGTCGTCAATATGGAGGTATGTTATCCGGCTTTCTTCCATTTGTAATATTGTAATTGGTTTTCGAAAGGTAAACAACCAGGAGCGGCCGTGCTTTAATCTTAAAACAACTTCAATTTTTTTCTTCGGATGGAAAATGATTTAATATGGATGAAATCGAGAATACTTTATGTGTGGACGAAATAGTCTGGGGAGGGACTGACGTGTTTTATCGAAAAAACACGGTCAAATAAGACAGGGGATTAGGCTAAACATTCAGGACACACTGGAATACTTTATTTATAGACATGGACGAAATCATCTGTTAAGGGATCGACGGCTTTATTGGAAAACACTCTGTATAAAAAGTCGGAGGTTTAGTGTTGTTAATTTTCCGGAAAAATAAAACGCGGAAAATTTTACAGAAAATTTTCCGCAAATCGGAAAAATAAAAAATTGAAACATAAATTACTTTTTAAGGGTTTTTAATGTTTTTAACTTTTTACCGATATAAAATGTCTAATATCAGTAAACATACTACAAAACATTAATAGCGTTACATTGTTAATCAGTTTAAACTAGTCTAGAGGTTTAGTTTTACTTTTAGATTCGGAACAATTAGGCGAAAATGCTGCTTTATTTCAATTTGCAAACAAGATATTAGACTAATCATGGAATTAGTACATTTTTTATTTTTTGCGGTAAAATACGGAAAATTTTCCGGAAAAAAGGTCTCGGTCATTTTCCGCGTAAAATTTTCTGACTTACAACACTATGTAGAACACATTAAGATACTGTACTTATAGACGTGGACGACATAATTTGTAAGGGTACCGACGATTTTAATGGGAAATACACGTTATTTAAAAAAATGTATGAAATAATCTGTGAAGCAACCGACTATGTCCATGTAAAGTCGGGAAATTGGGGCTCAATATCCAGAACACATTGCAATGATTTATTTATAGACATGGACAAACTAATTTGTTGAGGGACTAACTTTTATTATCTAAAATACACGGTATTCGAAATCATAGATTTAGGGCTAAACATTCAACGCTTTATTTATAGACATGGACAAAAAATCTGATCGAAAATGCACGGTTTACACCCCGGTATTAATTTAGTTTTAAAATCTTTAATTCTGTTCTATAATTAGTCGAAAAATCGTGGAATTGGAGATGAGATCCAAAAACAAAATTCTGACATAGATGGCAATATTGTTTTTGTATAGACATGGACGAAATTATCTGTTGGGGACTGATAACTTTCATCGAAAATGTGCCGTATTCTCATGCTTAAAATGTATTTCGAAAACATTTCCTCAATTTGGTTGAGCTCGGCAATATTTTAGCTATAAAGTAAACTTCTGTTTTAAAACCTACTGCATTTTACCGAAAACATTCGGTTCAAAAATGGGTTTTGTAAATCTAGTATCTCAAAAACGTGCGATTCCGTTATCTATAGACATGGACGAAGTACTCTGTAGATGGACAGACGTACTATATTTTTTTTTCAAAATGTATACGGTACCAGCTGGCGCTTATAGATTGAAACGTGTAAACAATGGGGGTGACCAGGGAACTTATTTGATCTTGGAAATATGATACACTTGGGCGTGAATAGAGTATTGGGTGCTTAGTTTCACGTCACAGATCACGAGGTTATACGCCACGCGATCCTACGAAATAGTCACGTGACCACCATTGGCGTCTTAATGTCATGACCGACCTATACGGGTTACCATGGCTACGAACACAAGCCACACCCACGAGCAAGCTACTAATTATCAACTCCTTTACTTTGTTTTTGGCCGCCATTTTAGGCGTTATTACGTGTCTATGGGAAAATGTTTTTCAAGCGAAGTCTACGGTGTCGATAAAACTATCGGGAATAGGGCTGTGCGAGTAGTGGTTTTAGGCAATCGAGTCGGGTACCGAGTATCTGAAAACTTTTTCCTCGAGTGTCGAGTCGGGTAGTATTTTTGTCGAGTCGGGTAATCGAGTACTCGATTTAGCCAAAAATTTCTTTATTCGAGTAGTCGAGTAGTTAAGAAAAACGTTCGAGTACTTGATCGAGTTTTTTCGGATAATTTTCTTTAATTATTAATAATGGTATTCTTGATTATTCATAACTGTATTAAACTTGATAACGAATTTAAAACTTACCAATTCACAGATAAGTTGACAGATTTACTCTATTATTAAACATTTAAACTACTAAATTGGTACCTAAATAATCTAAGCGCCGTAACCGCCAAAGCGTCATTCGAATTCAAGGAGACGAAAAGAAATATAGTCATATCAGAGCGTCGCGTGGAAAGTATTGCGGTGGAAACACAAAATTTTGTAAAATACTCGTCGAATAGTCGAGTACCCGAACCTGATGGGGAAAATATGAAACCGACGAATTCAGCAAGGTGGCTTATTCGATTATTCGAGTACCCGAATATGTAAATTTTCGATACTCGATTATCGACGAGTATTGTATTTTTCTTAATCGAGTTACGAGTTCGGGTACCCGACATAAAAATAAATCGGGTACTCGCACAGCCCTAATCGGGAACAGTCCCTTTTGAGATTTTTCAGTCCATAATCTACTCTGTTTGTGTAGTGCGCGGCTCCAAAGAGAAAAAGTCCATTACGTTTGTTTTATTTCTGCGGTAACGGGCGTCAAAAACAATCATTTTCTTCATTTGTTTTCTAGCCTCTAGACGTTTAAGTTACAGTCTCTTAAACTCCGCTACATCGAAGCCCTTACTATACAGGGTGTTTCAAAAGGTTATTCAAACATTTGAAGGAGTTGTAGACTGCAACGAGCGCAAAACCAAGCAGCAGGGACTTTAAATACTGTTTAAGTTTACTTTTTTACGCAGGTTACCTTGAATTGTTTACAAAGTCCTTTTTTAGCTATCACACGAACCCAAACCTTAATGTTCGCATTTCCCCGCTGCTTGGTTTGGCGCTTGTCGCGGTCTACTTCCAGGGACTAGTAGGCCACACTTTGAAGCTCTCTGGCGCTCTTTTCACTCATCGTAGGAAAATGGGAAAAATACAGGCATACTTCTAGGCTAATACCAAGGCACCGCCTAAAGCCCCATTTTCATGCTCGCTGGTAGCGGGTAAAAATCGACAAAATCCGCTTCAGCTATACACTTTTTCACTTTCCGCGTCGATCTGTTTCAAACAGATATTTTAGCTTTATTTTCACGCTTGCGAGTGGCGGAAGCGAATTTTGACGATTTTTATCCGCGACCAGCGAGCATGAAAATGGGGCTTTAGGCCCAATTCATCTAGCGAATTATTATGTCTTTAAACAGGTGGCCGGGTTACAATGCGTAGGAGGGTGGTAGCAATAGTGCTCGGAATTGTTTATTCATTATCCACAAATCGTCCGATTTATTTAAAAAACGTTGGTAAAAAGAATATAATTTTAACTTATTTAATTATGTTTTTTACGCAACCAAGCATTTATTTGAATAAAAGTGGCATTTATTTAAATAATTGTTTGTTTTATTTAAATAATAGGCTTATCCACTTTCGATTATTTAAACATTTTACAATTTTTATTTAACTATTGGTTATTTAAATAAATATTATTTAAATTTCGCCGAGCTTATTTTATTCATGGATAAAAATTAATCGAAATCCGAGCACTAGGTAGCAAGCCCTACATTCCACGCGAGCCAACAGCTCCCTACACTAACTATTTCTCACCCCCTACAACTCCTTAAAGTTTTTGCGTAACCTTTTGAAACACCCTGTATATCGAAGCTTCCGCGTTACGTTTAAACGGTGCGGAAATCGTTACTTAACTTCAAGTAAGATTTTTCAAGTACGCTGGAGGCTTGGAAGCGATTACGTCGGGTAGTGTATTTTTATATGGTTTCACTTATCGAGATTTTGCGGGTTTTAGCCTTAAGTCAATTTGTATAGATCAATATAGGCTTACAACAGCCGTTATATTATTAGGCCGAACCGAAGCGCGTGAATAATTTAACGCGAATTGTTGTTGAAAGCTTTCGGTAGAGGAAATGATCGATCCGTGATGATGGTTTTAAAAATAGAATCTACTTGTCAAAAGTTGAATTAACGTATTGGTTTTTCACTGATCATTAAGGTCTGTTCGGAATGTACCGCATTTTAAAGGCCAATTAGTTTAGCGTCCAAACTAATTGCGACTAATTGGCAGTGAACAGCGAACCTTGGTACATTTTTTGGTTAGCAATTTTTTGGGTGTACAATTGGTTTGAGATATACAAATATTTAAGGTTTAGCTGGTTGCAAGTGCCATATGCGTTGTTGATTATGAAATTAAAAAACGACTTCGTTATATTTGCATATTTAATAAAATGATGATATTTACAATGACGGTACAACTAGTTTCGTTGTGCTTAGCATGACATAAGGAAGCTAAGCACGACGAAACTAGTTAAATATGAAAATATAACGAAGTCGTTTTTTCATTTCATAATACAAAAATTTTAAATTCAACCAATTAAATTAGGCTATTCCGTAAAGGGTGACCGGTTAATTGGTCCATCGAATATGAACAACTAATCGGGAATGGTTATGTACGATAGTTTTTCATTTTTTTATTGTCATCTTTAAAAATAAGCCATTTATTATTAACATTTTCCGATAATCCATAAATATCTTTTAACCCAAAATTGATTAATGTTAGCCATAATCGTACAGACTCTGTTTGGGGCTAGTAGTGATAATAATAATAATAATCATAACCAGCTAAGCTAATAGCTAAAGGTGGGGATTTTGGTAAATTTATCCCGTGTTCTTAAATCATTCCTATCTTCAGCTGAATAAAAATCCAGCAGATTTTTTCCATTTTTGAAATAGGTAACTATTAGTGCAATCAAGAACCAATTTACGCAAGGAAGAACTTAGAACCGACACAGTTTTCATTTCCATGTAGTTCTACCTATTTTTTTATTATTTTTGTAAGAGTCAGATAGCTTCATTTAGTGAGCCGAATCGAAAGTATTAAAATTAATATTAATTATATTAATTAAAATTAACCAAATAAAATACTAAGAAATAATTATAAATATTATTTAAATTATGAAATAATAAAATTTATTTCTACGCGATATGCAAATATTATAATTATAACGTATTTACCAAAAATTAGTTCATGATAGTAATTTAAAGGGCCACAACCATAGATATAGGAAACGTATATAAAGGTCTAGATAAAATATTTCAAAGGGAGTGAATACGGAGGTGACAGCTAGCAGAAACGCGTAAATTTCTGCAGGCTATCCTTATAAGGCGCTATCTATCGGTAAGAAAGCTCGTGCTATCGTCGCGAGAGCCATTGTCTCCTGCTTAAAAATTATACTAAAAGTCACCAACAGATGGTGTTTAAAGACTACGGCCTGCGGAAAGGGCAAGCACTTTGTACTAAAATGCTAAGAGAGCTCGCGCTCCTGGTCACGTGCCTTCCTCGGTGTCTGCTAGGTGTCAATTCCGGATTTTATGTTAGGCTTAGACGCCCCAAAATTTATCTAGACCTTTATATACATTTCTTATATCTATGGCCACAACGGCGTTTGAATTTGACCTGTTTCACGCGCTAGTTTCTAGAATATGATCGGTCGTATCTGCTACCCCGTGCCCGTCTAAATTCGGGTCGAATTTTTCAACCGACGGTGTGGCCCTTTAAATAATAATACTTATATTTTTTCCTATAAATTTAATTACACTATTTTACTTTTTTTTCCACATACTTAGAAACTTAAAAAATCTTCTCTCACTTAACCAATTATTAAACCACCTAAAATCATGGATTTTCATAAGTACTTAAAGCATACATTTTCCTGTAATTTTAAAGAAATTTATCCTATGTTTTCCTGTAATTTTAAAGAAATTTATCCTATGTTTTCCTGTAATTTTAAAGAAATTTATCCTATGTTTTCCTGTAATTTTAAAGAAATTTATCCTATGTTTTCCTGTAATTTTAAAGAAATTTATCCTATGTTTTCCTGTAATTTTAAAGAAATTTATCCTATGTTTTCTTGTAATTTTAAAGTAAATTATCCTATATTTTCCTGTAATTTTAAAGTAAATTATCCTATATTTTCCTTCATTTAGCCAATAATATCTCCTATAAAATCCTTCAAATCGCCTACAAACTTCGAAATTTTCCCAGAAGATTTTTTGAGTTTTCTGTGGTCACCCTAGATTTAATAAACCAATGTTAACAATTCATCCTCAAACTCGTAGGACAAGGAGAATTTGATAAGCATTGTCTGAAAAGGGAATATACTTTATCCTCGATGGTAGCGCATCTCCGGATTGAAACTAACCATTAGGGACATAAATAAATAGGAAATAGTCTGGGATATCTCTCAGAAGTCGCTTCTTAAACGTCAGGGCAATCGGATTTCTCTCGCTGATGTCTGCTAGCAGAGGATCAACGAGTGCCGGGATACTTACTCCGCGCCGTAAATCGGATCAGAGCTCGAAAGCCTTTTCCCTTCCATCGCTCCGGCCCAGCTTTTTCCGCAAAATCGACTCCCGAGTTACGCTGGAAAGATCAATCGTTGGTTCCATGGTAACCTGTACACGCACCCCATCCGCGCACGGTCATTCGGTCGCTCCGTTATGGTCAATATGCCATCATTTTAGCTTTCTCAGGGGGCAAAGGTGTGGTCACTCTGAGGGGTCGAACATTTGGCCAAATCTCGTACAAAATGTCGATAAAAATCCGAAATCCAAAATCCAAAATCTCATACAAATTGTCGATAAAAATCCAAAATCTAAAATATCGTACAAATTGTTGATAAAAATCCGAAATCTAAAATATCGTACAAATTGTCGATAAAAATCCAAAATCTAAAATATCGTACAAATTGTCGATAAAAATCCGAAATCCAAAATCTCGTACAAATTGTCGATGAAAATCCGAAATCCAAGAATTTAGCTCGCATTGACTTGGTACGACAAATCCTTATTATAAAGGCCTGTATTTTTTAAAAAATCGAAAATCCTATGCTAGGGCTCGGCGTTCGGGTAGGAAATTTCACTTTCATTTCTTTTATATCCATATCCGAAAATTATCCGAATACAAACTTATTTGTTGCGTATTAAATCGTATAATAGTCGTGAATAATATCCATAAATTAACAGTTAATCGATTTTTTTATGATTAATTGAATTTTTGGCGGTTAAGTATTTATTTGGAGACAGTTTGTAGGGTTAAGTACGTTTTTTGTTGTTTGAACGTAGGCTTATTTCTTTATTTGTAATTTGGGACATAAATATTTAGGTTCGATATAATATGTTCGCCAGGTATTTGTTATTTAGTAGTTTAAACAGAAAAATTTGTTCATTCTTTTCCCGAGTATCAGCTAGGGTGTCAATAATAGTAATATTAATAATAATAATCAGCTACGCTAATACCCAAGGCCAATTACCATTGACCGGTTTAGAATGCTTAGGAGGGTGGAGACAACAGCTCCCTACACTACTATTACCGTTAACTTCAGCAAGATTTTATAAAAAAGGGAAAACGAAGATAACTTGCAAACTCAACGCGGAAGGAGTTGTTCCGAGGTTTCACCCAGTGCCACAAGCTGGGATCGAACCCGGCTTCTCTTGCTTGAAATGTGTGAAAGTAATAAATAAAATAATTATTTAAGGTTAATGGAGGTAAGTGTGATCAAAATATTGTTTTTTTTGGGAGTTTACTTGAAATTACTACTAAATTAAAAAGAGCACCCTCTTTAGAATTGGTACCATTAATATGGCCACTTTATCCTACACAACTACGCAATCAAATTTAATGTCAAATAAATAGTTTATTTTAACGTTAATTCTTTAATTTAACTCTGTTATTGATCACACTTAATTACCCCCAAAATGCGGGACAAGTGTGATACATGAGGGGTGGTGTTATTGTGATCACGTGAAATCATTGACCAATTGCGATGAAATTACATACAGAGGTTAAATATGGTGTCCCAATAAAACTATATTTTTTCGTAACTCTATAATAATATATTTTTAAACTGAAGTACGCAGATGCTTATATAGCTAGCTAAAGCTAAACCATTCCTTTTATGGTAAGTTTACATCAAGATAATTATAAAAAGTTGTCTAATAAACCATAAATTAACTGTCACACTTACCCCACACTGTAAATTTAAAAATAGTTTTTCCAGATTAATTTTTGTAAACCTCAAATTATTAGTAAAAAAACAAAATTTTCCCAGCAGTTAAAAAGATAAGCTGACTACAAAATTCCAAAATATGAAACCGGTTTGCTTTGGGCACAAAATCTCTAAACACAAGTAAAAGAGTGTAACTAAAAATTTTAGAAACTAAATTTAATTTAAATTAATATTGAAAATATACAAAATGTGTATAATTAAGTATATTTAAATATCCATTCATCAAATATTTTATTATAATTTGTCACGATCAAATTGATTTAAAGAAATTACTTTTAGATTGTAACTAACAATATTTATTTTTACTTTCAAGCCGAACGTTTTGGCTAAGGCTTACTCCTAAAAATGTCTTTAAGAATAAAGATGAATTATAAATTTGATCCCTATGTGAGACGAAATTTTAGGAGCCATATACAGGGTGTTTCAAAAGGTTATGCAAAAATTTGAAGGAGTTGTAGGGGGTGAGTAGAGAAGTATGCCTGTTTTGTCCCCATTTTCCTACGATGACTTAAAAGAGCGCCAGAGAGCTTCAAAGTGTGGCTTACTAGACCCTGGAAGTAGGCTGCAACAAGCGCAAAACCAAGCAGCAGGGACTTTAAATACGGTTTAAGTTTACTTTTTTTACGCTGGTTACCTCGATTTGTTTACAAAGTCCTTTTTTACCTATCACACGGACCCAAACCTTAATGCTCGCATTTCCCTGCTGCTTGGTGTTGCGCTCGTTGCAGCCTTCTTCCAGGGTCTATTATTCCACACTTTGAAGCTCTCTGAATCTCTTTTCACTCAAAGTAGGAATATGGGGGAAAAACAGGCATACTTCTCAACTCACCCCCTACAACTCCTTCAAATTTGCGCGTAACCATTTGAAACACCCTGTATAAAAATAGCAAAAAAGGTTTGTGTTTTTTGGTGCCAGCAGCCCAGTACATTTTGATGACTCTCTTGTTCCTTGTAAAGGGGTTCGTGACGCGCTGACCAATGTCTTTCGTACCTCGCAAGGCATAAAAGACTCTCCAATAATTTGGAAAACATCAATGGCTTCGTAAAGCGAGAAAATGGTCGGGGAACTCGGTCGGCCCGGAGTCGGTCGGGCTTTTGATTTTCATTTCTCCTCTCGAAATGGGAAAGAGGAGCCCCTCGTATAAGCAGCGCCTTACTCCTATAACTCGCTGATATCTGATGGTCCATTCTTTTGGTCTCTTAGCTTTTTCCGATCTTATTGAATTCCCGTTTCCCCCTCCCCAGTACCGTGGTGTGTCTTCCCTATGGAAACTATTGGAATTGGGTACGATGTCGTCGTGGTTAAAAAGTGTATCTATTATAAAAAATATTTATTTATTAATACTTAAAAGGGGAATCCATACCTCTACTCGGAATGCTTATCCCGCCCTATCGCGTAAGGTAAGATCACTCTGACGGCTTTGGCCCCGCCTACGAGAGAAAAAATCCCCTTTGCACGGGTTTGTTAAGTTAACATAGTGACGTCACAAACTCGGTCAGCCACATCGAGACGAAAAGCTGCTGCGATAAGCATTCCAAGTAGAAGTATGGATTCCTGTTTTCAACGATAAATAGCGCCAATCGAAAAAGTAAGCGTTCAGCGTTAAAAGCGAATAATCTGAATAATAAAGATATAAATCCCAAGTGGCGCCATCTGTCTGGAATACGCGGAAACGAACAATCAGTTCGTTTATTACAATTTAATTTCAAGAAAAGATAATTAAGTAAAAGAGCCCATTTAATAGCGAAGACTAACTTAAGTCAATTAAATCATGCCTTTATCTCATTGGTTTCCTAAATCTGACGTCTTCCTACGTCATTGAAGTGCACGCCGGTACCGTTTTTTCTTTCCGATGCCGATTAGAGAAGTTTCCGAAGTTAGATTTCGCTTACGACACTAATATTATTTAATTTAATTTAATCTCGGTTTAAATACGTAGAAACGGGTTTGTTATGTCCGCTTAACTATCTAAGGCTTATTCCGCTTAGTCGTACAAAGGCAAAGGCTTAATGCCTGTTATTAGCCGCGAAAATAGCCCGTTTGGGCTTAGAAACACGTTTGTAATGATCGGCTTAGCCTTCTCCAACTAGCAAAGGCTTAAATCAAGCTTATTATTTGGGTAGTGAAACCGATTGCGTTCTGCATGAACCGAACCTTTTACAAATGCCAAGGCTATTGTATGCCGCGCAATTTGAGGCTTAGGCTAAAATCACGCCCTTCTGCTTTGAATCTTCCCCTTTTTCAGAGGCCATTTTCTGTCAACCTGAATCCTATATTATCGATGTGTTCCTATAATTACACTATTTTCTTATTTTTTCCTATATTTGTGGAGTTTTACCAGCTTCAATCGTTAGGATTATGTCTTTTGATATCGGAATTTACCAAGTTAGAAAGAGGTTTAGAAATATTATAAATCTTAGCTCGCCCAACCAAATATTAAACCAAATTCCATTTACACCTCTTGGAATTTCAATCGTAAGTACTTGAAACCTATATTTTACTGTAATTTTAATGGAATTTATCCTATACTTTGCACAAAATCTCTCCTATAAAATAATATAAATCCTAATTTTTCGTATATATTTTTTTAGTTTTCTGTTGTCAACCTGTGAATACATTCTTATATATTAGTTGCGTTAGGTTATTTTAATTGCCTAATTGTTTTCTCCAGGAAAGTGGTATGACATTCCTACTAAATCCTATATTTTATAATATGTCCTATATTATCCTGTAAATTTTTGAAATATCTTTTAAAGTGTTATAAGTTTGAATTAGTAAGTCTCCAAAATACTTTTTATTTTGCCACATAATTCGCGACTGGTAACTATCGCTTTGTCGTCTGCTACCGTCAACAATTGATTGTTGACTAATCAGCGCCTTCTCTATGCCTGTTTCCATCTCAAATAATCGACATATCGATGTAAAATATTTGGCACTATTTATAGTAGGGACTTGGCAGTGCTACGTCACAGTTTTTTTCAATAGTTTTTATCGTGGGGAGAAAAATATGACCACAATGGCGGCCATGGCCAAAGCCACGGAGTGCCAAGTCTCTGTTATTGCGTTTTTATGCTGAAATTTGCATTACAATATTCACTGTATAAGAAATTTTAGTCGTATATTATCCTATGTAGTAGTATCCTACAAATTTATAAATATAATCCTATTTTTCCTATAAGGAATTTTAATTTTAGGCTGGACTTCCTGAATTGGTCGAAATGTTTTTGAGGTCTTGAAAGTTTGATTATGGGACACTAATTAATATTATTATAATTAATTTTTACCGATATGAAACTCTATTGGGTGGTTGCTCTAAACGTCGTAGGTATGGTCGTCTTAATTCCATGGCTGAACTAAACGTGTTGCCATGGCAACAAGCACAGGTCACACACGAATAGCGGGTGTGTCCAAGCTTGCAATTGATAAGATTTAAATATAAATCGGTTAATAATAATAGTTCGCGTTATTACTATCGGATAATACCGATTTGTAACTGTTAGCGCGCAAACGTCAATTTCCGGTCAGCGACGCGCTTGTTTTCATTCGTTGGATCTATAAAAGTAATAATTTTGGACGATGGCGCCATCTTCCCTCGTGTGTGTCTATCAAAATCCGAACCCTTTTTGTAACGAAGAAGCGACGATGCGAGGAAAGAACGAGAGGGGGCCGAAAGGGGGGAAGAATAGGAAACTGGATACGGCGGGGGTTCGCGGGGCCAAATGAGAATGTATGGCTCTCGGCCGAATCCCGAAGTACGTATTAAGACTTGGAAATGAGAAATAATTGGCGTATTTACTAAATACTGGGTGTTGCGTAGTGCCTCCCGGAAAGCCTTATGTCAATTGATTCTGATCATTTTAGATTTATTCCCGAAATGATCATTTTCTAGTCTGATAATTTTTGTTAAATTTTTGCAATTTTTATAGTTTCATAACTTCTACTAATTTTCTATCTTGATAATTTCTGCTAGTTTCCTATTCTGATAATTTCTGCTAGTTTCCTATTCTTGTAATTTCTGCTAGTTTTCTATTCTGATAATTTCTGCAAATTTTTTATTTTTATAATGTCCTATTCGGATAATTTTCTACTCTGATAATTTTTGAAAATGTCCTATTTTGATAATTTCTTATTCTGATAATTTCCGAAAATTTTCTATTCTGATAATTTCTGGGATTTTTCTTGTCTGATAATTTCTCAAAATTTTCTTGTCTGATAATTTCTGTAAATTTTATATTCTGATAATTTCTGAAAAAAAAGTATTCTGATAATTACTGTAAATTTTCTATTCTGATAATCTCTGCTAGATTTATAGTCTGATAATTTCCTAGTCTTTTAATTTTTAAAAACTTTCTAGGGTCATAATTTCTGCTCATTTTCTAGTCTGATAATTATGGAATTGGTAGTACAATTTTTGTGATTTTAATTTTTTTTTGCAACCATTTGGAATCTGATATTTTTTGCAAATTTTCTAGTCTCATATAGTGTTTTTAAATCTTATAATTTTAAGAAACTTTTGGAAGCTAATAATCATCTATGATTTGGTAGTTAATTTTTGTAATCTGATAATTGGTACCAAGTTTCACTGTCTCATATTTTTAGGAATTTTTATTCGAATCTGATAATTTGAGTAAATTATTGGAAAAATTTACTTTTCACAAATTTTGTAATCAGATAAATTTAGACAATTTCGTGTCTGATTATTATAATACAACACAAGCAAGATTCCGATTAGGTGCGCAACCCCCTGTACATTTCGTTGTGTGGAGGCGGTTACTGGCACTCCCAGGGCCTAATGGGCATTTGAATGCGACTCATTTTGCCTTTCAGTGTTGGTCGCCGCCTCGTTAGTCTTCGCTATTTAATGGACTCTTCTACTTAATTATCTTTTCTTGAAATTAAATTCTAATAAACGAACTGATTGTTGCGTTTCGTATCTACGACCTTTCTTTTACGACGTTTCCGCGTATTCCAGACAGATGGCGCCACTTGGGATTAATATCTTTATTATTCAGATTATTCGCTTTTAACGCTGAACGCTTACTTTTTCGATTGGCGCTATTTATCGTTGAAAACAGGAATCCATACTTCTACTTGGAATGATTATCGCGGCAGCTTTTCGATGTGGCTGACGGTTTTTTTGACGTCACTATGTTAAGTTAACAAACAACAAAGTGAGAGGGGAGCGCGTGCAGAGGGGATATTTTCTGTCGTAGGCGGGGTCATAGCCGTCAGGGTGATCTTACCATACGCGATACGGCAGGATAAACATTCCAAGTAGAGGTATGGATTACCGTTTCAAGTTATAAATATTTCTAGAATAAAAATACAAAATGAACGAATGTAACTTCGATCTTTTGCGCTTGTTTCAGCCTACTTCCAGGGGCTAGTAGGCCACACTTTGAAGCTCTCTGGTGCTTCTAACTGATCGTAGGAAAATGTGAAAAAACAGGTATACTTCTCAACTACCCCCTACAACTCCTTCAAATATTTGCATAACCTTTTGACACACCCTGTATAATACATTAATATAGTAATACCTTAAATTATATTATATTATTATTCTTTTATTTTTAATATTTTAATATTTACCTTAATAAAGTTAATCTTAATAACCGAGATCTACTTGCTTACCTTTTTAATTTTTAATTATATTTCTCAAACACGTGCTCTTATACCTTAAAATTTTATAAACGCAAAGCGAAAACAAGCTGAAATTAGACAAAGTAATTGTAATTCTTGCAAAACCCTCAACATAAGAGTGGTAATTCTAGCAAGACTCTTAACATAAAAGTGGTAATTCTTGCAACACCCTCAACAGAAAAACATTAATTCTTGCAAAACCCTCAACATAAAAGTGGTAATTCTTGCAACACCAGTAGAAGGAAAGTGAGGGTGTGGCATCGATCCCGGGTTCGGGTTTGGGTTCGGGATCGAAATCCGGGATTTAAGGGATGAAATGGGGGTAAAATCATCGAAAAGTCAATGTATTTAGGGTATTTCTCGCGACGATTTGTTTTTTCGTATATCAACATATTGTGTTCAGGCCAGCTTGTTCATTTATCTACGCTTATCTCGAAAGATACTTGAACGTATATCTTATCAAGTTTTATCGTACGGAATAAGTTGAAATGATGTAAAAATTGATAACCTAGGCGACGCGTGCGCAGATTACCCCGGGGGACGCGGTTAATTTGAATTGAAGTGTTTTGACGTCATGGAATATTCGTTGTTAAAGTAGAATGGAAATAATTCATGTACCCAAAATTGGACCGCAAGTTTTTTTCTTTTAGGGGAATCTCTATGGGAGTTTAACATTACAATAAAGCTAATAGGTCCAGTTTGGGGTACTTTTGGTCCGAAATGGGGTACATAGGGCCGAAAATGGTGACTTTGGTCGTTTTAAGGGTACTTTTGTTCTATTTTGGTCCATTTTTGGGTACATCAGAAAAGCAGTTGGAAAAACGAAGAGCCTTATTTTTTTTCCCACCCATCTCCAAACTCCAAAAATTTATTGCTTTAATTTATTTATCGCTTCCGTAGGTATAAAATAAGATAAAAACCACTTACCTATATTTTAATTACGGTAAATTAAAAATACTTAATTAGTGTACTAAGTTACGTTTAAAAGAACCTTTTGTAACAATTCCAATATGTAAATATAGGTATAAGGATTGAAAAAATACTTAAAGTGGTTTTACTGATAAACTCTAAAGGAATTTAACTTTAAAGGGTATCTTAGATTATTGTTTTTAATTTTATTCAAGTTGAAAACGTATTAAGAGTCCTTCAAAGTACTATAAAAGGATTTTATTTACGAACTTAATTCATATTTTCTTCAAACTTTCAATTCGCTTTTATTACTATTTAAATACGGTAAAATATAATTCTTATACACAAATATAGTCAGAAAGATACTATAAAACACTAAAATTAAAATTAAATTAAATTTGTGTGGATAAGATTTGTAAATATCATTTTGAAACTAATAACTTTCACGCTTTATGTAAGTCAAGCCAATAAAAACAATTACCTATATTTTAAATACGGTAAAATATAAATACATTTCCGATATGTAAATAGGTAGAATAACACAATGAAAAGTTCCTTTTTCTTCTTTTAATACGACAACACACAACTCTGATACGCAAATATATAAAGAAAATATAAAAAAAAAATTTACTCTACGTTCGATACGTTAAAATACATTTCCGATACACAAATATAGATAAAGAAATACTATAAAATGTAAAAAGGTAGAAAAATACTACACATTAACCATTATGAATTTAAGCTTACAACATCCTTCACGTATAGAGCATAACATATATGTTCAGAGTTAACTTGTTTCCTCGTTATCTTTATCGCATGTGTTTTAAATAGCGTATGGAATAAGTTAAGAATGTACTGAAGAAAAATACTACAACACTCTCTATACTCTACATTCAACACGTTAAAATATACTTCCGAAATGCCAATATAGGTAGTAAAATACTACAAAATCTCTATACTTTACCTTCAATACGTTAAATTACATTCCAATATGTAAATATACGAGGAAAAATACTACAAAAGCCTCTTTTCTTGGCGTTCAATATGTTAAAATAGATTTCTGAAATGCAAATGTAGGTAGTAAATACTACAAAATCTCTATACTCTACCTTCAATACGTTAAATTACATTCCAATATGTAAATATAGGTAGTAAATACTACAAAAGCCTCTTTTCTTGGCGTTCAATATGTTAAAATAGATTTCTGAAATGCAAATATAGGTAGTAAATACTACAAAAGCCTCTTTTCTTGGCGTTCAATATGTTAAAATAGATTTCTGAAATGCAAATATAGGTAGTAATTACTACAATTTAAAAAACGTTGGTAAAAAGAATATCATTTTAACTTATTTAATTGTGATTTTTACCCAACCAAGCATTTATTTGAATAAAAGTGGTATTTATTTAAATAACCAATAGTTAAATAAAAATTGTTAAATGTTTAAATAATCGAAAGTGAACAAGCCTATTTTTTAAATAAAACAAACAGACTTTAGAGTTGATAAGATTTGTAAATATCATTTGAAACTAATAATTTTCACGCTTTATTTAAGTCAAGCAATTACATTTTTAAAAATGAAAGAAGTTAAACAATATAAAAATTTGTAAATATTGTAAATATTTTTAGGTAATAAAGAAATTAAGAAATGTTTTAATTAAAATATCTTTCATTTCTAATACATTTTTAAAAATGAAAGAAGTTTAACAATATAATTATTCTAATATAATTTCAAAATCAGGTATTATTTAAAGTACAAATGCATAATTTAGTGAAGCAATTCTTATTTAAATACTTTTATTTAATTAATTTGTGTATCTGAAATGTATTTATTGAAAAATAAGTGGGTTTTACTATTTATCACGGTTTTTTATATATATATATATATATATATATATTGGAATTGTTACAAAAGGTTCTTTTAAACGTAACTTAGTACATTAATTTATTTTGGAAGTTCAAAACGTATTAAGAGCCCTTCAGAGTACTATAAAAGGATTTCATTTACAAACTAAATTAATATTTTCTTCAAACTTTCAATTCGTTATAATTCGAATTTAAATGAAAACATCATGGATTATAGGTGCGTAATCTACTATTAGACCGAACGGATAAAAAAATACTTAAAGTAAGTGGTTTTACTGATAAACTCTAAAGGAATTTTGGAATTTTCTAGAATAGCAAAGTAAAACTAAAACGTAAACCAAGTTTAAAACGAAACTAATAACTGGGAGAAAGGTTGAAGTAAGTAATTTTTTTGATTTTTCGTTTTTTAATTTTTGAGTTCCCTATATTATTATAAACTAAATTAAATATAATTTATGAAAATTTGTGATAAAAGATCTGCTCCTTCGTGTTTTACATATATTTAAAAACTCGAGATTTTAATGAATGGTTTTCAAAGCATGAAAAATATAGCAGATCCTTTGATTTTAATTGTAGTTAGTAGTTACTTAAAAAAAAAGTCGCTAGCTGACTTGGAGCTGGTGTAGTTAAATTTTAAAAATGTGTATTTTAAATTTTGTTTGTAAAAGTTTTTTTGAAAAAGTTTAGTATTATAGTTTAAATTTATTAAATAAAATAAAATAAAATATAAATTATACATTTGGTTTAGTATTTTACTATTGCAAGTAAAATTAATAGTAATTTCAATTACTTTTTTAGTTTTTTTTTTGACAAATATGCAAACTATTTAGTTATTTCAAAAACAAATACGTCGAATTATTTGGTATTCGAAATACTATTGGTTAGTTTTCATATCTTTAATTTTATTTTTCAGAACAATTTCTCTTTGTCTAGCTTCTTCTAACTTTAATTTAGATGGCCTTAAAGCCAAGTATTTAACAAATTTTGTAACCAAGTAGATGGAGCTTTAAACAATTTTTCTGTCATGTAGTCAAGGAAATGTTCAAATATACGTGTATTTGGTCATTTTGATGGTCAAATAGCCCAGTATGGAACTGCGAGATGATAGTCAGACATTGAGACGCGGGTGGCGCCCGTGCCCCAGCGTCCGCGCCAGCCCCGTCGGTGCCCCATTTCACATTTCAGACGTCGACGGAGGCTCGGGGCACCATCAGGGCGAGGGCGCGGACGCTGGGGCACGGGCGCCACCCGCGTCTCAATGTCTGACTATCATCTCGCAGTTCCATACTGGGCTATTTGACCATCAAAATGACCAAATACACGTATATTTGAACATTTCCTTGACTACATGACAGAAAAATTGTTTAAAGCTCCATCTACTTGGTTACAAAATTTGTTAAATACTTGGCTTTAAGGCCATCTAAATTAAAGTTAGAAGAAGCTAGACAAAGAGAAATTGTTCTGAAAAATAAAATTAAAGATATAAAAACTAACCAATAGTATTTCGAATACCAAATAATTCGACGTATTTGTTTTTGAAATAACTAAATAGTTTGCATATTTGTCAAAAAAAAACTAAAAAAGTAATTGAAATTACTATTAATTTTACTTGCAATAGTAAAATACTAAACCAAATGTATAATTTATATTTTATTTTATTTTATTTAATAAATTTAAACTATAATACTAAACTTTTTCAAAAAAACTTTTACAAACAAAATTTAAAATACACATTTTTAAAATTTAACTACACCAGCTCCAAGTCAGCTAGCGACTTTTTTTTAAGTAACTACTAACTACAATTAAAATCAAAGGATCTGCTATATTTTTCATGCTTTGAAAACAATTCATTAAAATCTCGAGTTTTTAAATATATGTAAAACACGAAGGAGCAGATCTTTTATCACAAATTTTCATAAATTATATTTAATTTAGTTTATAATAATATAGGGAACTCAAAAATTAAAAAACGAAAAATCAAAAAAAATACTTACTTCAACCTTTCTCCCAGTTATTAGTTTCGTTTTAAACTTGGTTTACGTTTTAGTTTTACTTTGCTATTCTAGAAAATTCCAAAATTCCTTTAGAGTTTATCAGTAAAACCACTTACTTTAAGTATTTTTTTATCCGTTCGGTCTAATAGTAGATTACGCACCTATAATCCATGATGTTTTCATTTAAATTCGAATTATAACGAATTGAAAGTTTGAAGAAAATATTAATTTAGTTTGTAAATGAAATCCTTTTATAGTACTCTGAAGGGCTCTTAATACGTTTTGAACTTCCAAAATAAATTAATGTACTAAGTTACGTTTAAAAGAACCTTTTGTAACAATTCCAATATATATATATATATATATATAAAACCGTGATAAATAGTAAAACCCACTTATTTTTCAATAAATACATTTCAGATACACAAATTAATTAAATAAAAGTATTTAAATAAGAATTGCTTCACTAAATTATTCATTTGTACTTTAAATAATACCTGATTTTGAAATTATATTAGAATAATTATATTGTTAAACTTCTTTCATTTTTAAAAATGTAGTAGAAAATGAAAGATATTTTAATTAAAACATTTCTTAATTTCTTTATTACCTAAAAATATTTACAATATTTACAAATTTTTATATTGTTTAACTTCTTTCATTTTTAAAAATGTAATTGCTTGACTTAAATAAAGCGTGAAAATTATTAGTTTCAAATGATATTTACAAATCTTATCAACTCTAAAGTCCATTTTTCAGGTATTAGTAAGTATTTCATACAAACTAACTTCTAAAATATGGATTTAGTTCGTAAATAAAATTCTTTTAAATTACTTTGAAGGACTCTTTATACGTTTTGAATTTGAATAATATTAAAAACAATAATCTAAGATACCCTTTAAAGTTAAATCCCTTTAGTTTATCAGTAAAACCACTTACTTTAAGTATTTTTTAATCCGTTCGGTCTAATAGTAGATTACGCACCTATAATCCATGATGTTTTCATTTAAATTCGAATTATAACGAATTGAAAGTTTGAAGAAAATATTAATTTAGTTTGTAAATGAAATCCTTTTATAGTACTCTGAAGGGCTCTTAATACGTTTTGAACTTCCAAAATAAATTAATGTACTAAGTTACGTTTAAAAGAACCTTTTGTAACAATTCCAATATATATATATATATATATAAAACCGTGATAAATAGTAAAACCCACTTATTTTTCAATAAATACATTTCAGATACACAAATTAATTAAATAAAAGTATTTAAATAAGAATTGCTTCACTAAATTATGCATTTTACTTTAAATAATACCTGATTTTGAAATTAT
Source organism: Leiobunum rupestre (assembly GCF_980474605.1). NCBI lineage: Eukaryota > Metazoa > Arthropoda > Arachnida > Opiliones > Sclerosomatidae > Leiobunum > Leiobunum rupestre. The sequence continues at coordinate 4,330,766 of NC_143394.1, forward strand.
ATTAGAATAATTATATTGTTAAACTTCTTTCATTTTTAAAAATGTATTAGAAAATGAAAGATATTTTAATTAAAACATTTCTTAATTTCTTTATTACCTAAAAATATTTACAATATTTACAAATTTTTATATTGTTTAACTTCTTTCATTTTTAAAAATGTAATTGCTTGACTTAAATAAAGCGTGAAAATTATTAGTTTCAAATGATATTTACAAATCTTATCAACTCTAAAGTCTGTTTGTTTTATTTAAAAAATAGGCTTGTTCACTTTCGATTATTTAAACATTTAACAATTTTTATTTAACTATTGGTTATTTAAATAAATACCACTTTTATTCAAATAAATGCTTGGTTGGGTAAAAAACACAATTAAATAAGTTAAAATGATATTCTTTTTACCAACGTTTTTTAAATTGTAGTAATTACTACCTATATTTGCATTTCAGAAATCTATTTTAACATATTGAACGCCAAGAAAAGAGGCTTTTGTAGTATTTACTACCTACATTTGCATTTCAGAAATCTATTTTAACATATTGAACGCCAAGAAAAGAGGCTTTTGTAGTATTTTTCCTCCTATATTTACATATTGGAATGTAATTTAACGTATTGAAGGTAAAGTATAGAGATTTTGTAGTATTTTACTACCTATATTGGCATTTCGGAAGTATATTTTAACGTGTTGAATGTAGAGTATAGAGAGTGTTGTAGTATTTTTCTTCCTACGTGACTACACCGGAAACGTCTCTGTGTTATTCGCTTTAGTAATCAAGCCGACTCTGAACATATGTTTTACTCTTTATTCTACGAGGTTTAAACATACACCATTTCAGTACATTCTTAACTTATTCCATACGCTATTTAAAACACATGCGATAAAGATTACGAGGAAACAAGTTAACTCTGAACATATATGTTATGCTCTATACGTGAAGGATGTTGTAAGCTTAAATTCATAATGGTTAATGTGTAGTATTTTTCTACCTTTTTACATTTTATAGTATTTCTTTATCTATATTTGTGTATCGGAAATGTATTTTAACGTATCGAACGTAGAGTAAATTTTTTTTTATATTTTCTTTATATATTTGCGTATCAGAGTTGTGTGTTGTCGTATTAAAAGAAGAAAAAGGAACTTTTCATAGTGTTATTCTACCTATTTACATATCGGAAATGTATTTATATTTTACCGTATTTAAAATATAGGTAATTGTTTTTATTGGCTTGACTTAAATAAAGCGTGAAAGTTATTAGTTTCAAAATGATATTTACAAATCTTATCCACACAAATTTAATTTAATTTTAATTTTAGTGTTTTATAGTATCTTTCTGACTATATTTGTGTATAAGAATTATATTTTACCGTATTTAAATAGTAATAAAAGCGAATTGAAAGTTTGAAGAAAATATGAATTAAGTTCGTAAATAAAATCCTTTTATAGTACTTTGAAGGACTCTTAATACGTTTTCAACTTGAATAAAATTAAAAACAATAATCTAAGATACCCTTTAAAGTTAAATTCCTTTAGAGTTTATCAGTAAAACCACTTTAAGTATTTTTTCAATCCTTATACCTATATTTACATATTGGAATTGTTACCAAAGGTTCTTTTAAACGTAACTTAGTACACTAATTAAGTATTTTTAATTTACCGTAATTAAAATATAGGTAAGTGGTTTTTATCTTATTTTATACCTACGGAAGCGATAAATAAATTAAAGCAATAAATTTTTGGAGTTTGGAGATGGGTGGGAAAAAAAATAAGGCTCTTCGTTTTTCCAACTGCTTTTCTGATGTACCCAAAAATGGACCAAAATAGAACAAAAGTACCCTTAAAACGACCAAAGTCACCATTTTCGGCCCTATGTACCCCATTTCGGACCAAAAGTACCCCAAACTGGACCTATTAGCTTTATTGTAATGTTAAACTCCCATAGAGATTCCCCTAAAAGAAAAAAACTTGCGGTCCAATTTTGGGTACATGAATTATTTCGGAGAGGGAATCCATGTTTTAAATTCAAATTAACCGCGCGCCCGGGCAATCCGCGCCTCCCAGGTAATCCACGCCTCCCAGGTAATCCACGCACGCGCGCGCTATCTTCCTGCCTAGGTTATTAATCATACAACTTACATAATTTCTACTTATTTCGTACGATAAAACGCGATTGAGATATTCGTTTTAAGAAATACTCGTGAGATTGGTTCAAGTGTCAAGCATACTACAATGATTTTAAAATGAAGTTTAAAAATATTTCCATTCTACTTTAACAACGAATATTCCATGACGTCAAAACACTTCAATTCAAATTAACCGCGTCCCCCGGGGTAATCTGCGCACGCGTCGCCTAGGTTATCAATTTTTACATCATTTCAACTTATTCCGTACGATAAAACTTGATAAGATATACGTTCAAGTATCTTTCGAGATAAGCGTAGATAAATGAACAAGTTGGCATGGACACAATATGTTGATATACGAAAAAACAAATCGTCGCGAGAAATACCCTAAATACATTGACTTTTCGATGATTTTACCCCCATTTCATCCCTTAAATCCCGGATTTCGATCCCGAACCCAAACCCGAACCCGGGATCGATGCCACACCCTCACTTTCCTTCTACTAACACCCTCAACAGAAAAGTGGTATTTCTTGCAATACCGTTAACATAAGTGGTATTTCTTGCAAAACCCTCAACAGAAAAGTGGTATTTCTTGCAATACCGTTAACATAAAAGTGGTATTTCTTGCAAAACCCTCAACAGAAAAGTGGTATTTCTTGCAAAACCCTCAACAGAAAAGTGGTATTTCTTGCAAAACCCTCAACAGAAAAGTGGTATTTCTTGCAAAACCCTCAACAGAAAAGTGGTATTTCTTGCAAAACCCTCAACATAAAAGTGGTAATTCTTGCAAAACCCTCAACAGAAAAGTGGTATTTCTTGCAAAACCCTCAACAGAAAAGTGGTATTTCTTGCAATACCGTTAACATAAAAGTGGTAATTCTTGCAACACCCTCAACAGAAAAGTGGTAATTCTTGCAAAACCCTCAACAGAAAAGTGGTAATTCTTGCAATACCGTTAACATAAAAGTGGTAATTCTTGCAATACCGTTAACATAAAAGTGGTAATTCTTGCAATACCGTTAACATAAAAGTGGTATTTCTTGCAAAACCCTCAACAGAAAAGTGGTATTTCTTGCAAAACCCTCAACAGAAAAGTGGTATTTCTTGCAAAACCCTCAACAGAAAAGTGGTATTTCTTGCAAAACCCTCAACAAAAAAGTGGTATTTCTTGCAATACCCTCAACAGAAAAGTGGTATTTCTTGCAATACCGTTAACATAAAAGTGGTATTTCTTGCAAAACCCTCAACAGAAAAGTGGTATTTCTTGCAAAACCCTCAACAGAAAAGTGGTATTTCTTGCAAAACCCTCAACAGAAAAGTGGTATTTCTTGCAAAACCCTCAACAGAAAAGTGGTATTTCTTGCAAAACCCTCAACAGAAAAGTGGTAATTCTTGCAATACCGTTAACATAAAAGTGGTATTTCTTGCAAAACCCTCAACAAAAAAGTGGTATTTCTTGCAAAACCCTCAACAGAAAAGTGGTATTTCTTGCAAAACCCTCAACAGAAAAGTGGTATTTCTTGCAAAACCCTCAACAGAAAAGTGGTATTTCTTGCAATACCCTCAACAGAAAAGTGGTATTTCTTGCAAAACCCTCAACAGAAAAGTGGTATTTCTTGCAAAACCCTCAACATAAAAGTGGTATTTCTTGCAAAACCCTCAACAGAAAAGTGGTATTTCTTGCAAAACCCTCAACAGAAAAGTGGTATTTCTTGCAAAACCCTCAACAGAAAAGTGGTATTTCTTGCAAAACCCTCAACAGAAAAGTGGTAATTCTTGCAAAACCCTCAACAGAAAAGTGGTAATTCTTGCAATACCGTTAACATAAAAGTGGTATTTCTGGCAAAACCCTCAACATAAAAGTGGTAATTCTTGCAAAACCCTCAACATAAAAGTGGTAATTCTTGCAACACCCTCAACATAAAAGTGGTAATTCTTGCAACACCCTCAACAGAAAAGTGGTAATTCTTGCAATACCGTTAACATAAAAGTGGTATTTCTGGCAAAACCCTCAACAGAAAAGTGGTAATTCTTGCAAAACCCTCAACAGAAAAGTGGTATTTCTTGCAAAACCCTCAACAGAAAAGTGGTAATTCTTGCAAAACCCTCAACAGAAAAGTGGTAATTCTTGCAATACCGTTAACTAAAAGTGGTATTTCTGGCAAAACCCTCAACATAAAAGTGGTAATTCTTGCAACACCCTCAACATAAAAGTGGTAATTCTTGCAACACCCTCAACATAAAAGTGGTAATTCTTGCAACACCCTCAACAGAAAAGTGGTAATTCTTGCAATACCGTTAACATAAAAGTGGTATTTCTGGCAAAACCCTCAACAGAAAAGTGGTAATTCTTGCAACACCCTCAACAGAAAAGTGGTAATTCTTGCAAAACCCTCAACATAAAAGTGGTAATTCTTGCAACACCCTCAACAGAAAAGTGGTAATTCTTGCAACACCCTCAACATAAAAGTGGTAATTCTTGCAACACCCTCAACAGAAAAGATCTACTTGCTTACCTTTTTAATTTTTAATTATATTTCTCAAACACGTGCTCTTATACCTTAAAATTTTATAAACGCAAAGCGAAAACAAGCTGAAATTAGACAAAGTAATTGTAATTCTTGCAAAACCCTCAACATAAGAGTGGTAATTCTAGCAAGACTCTTAACATAAAAGTGGTAATTCTTGCAACACCCTCAACAGAAAAACATTAATTCTTGCAAAACCCTCAACATAAAAGTGGTAATTCTTGCAACACCCTCAACAGAAAAGTGGTAATTCTTGCAACACCCTCAACATAAAGTGGTAATTCTAACTTATATTAAAGCACGCTTGAAAAAATTTCTATTTAGATTTGATATACACTTCACTAATCAATTTAGAAACTCGATTAAGTTTTGGAAAAGGGGGTGGGTTGGTTGCGTTCATTCGTCCACCAGGCAGCAGCGCAATTATCTCATCCTGGGAAGTCTAATTATCCATCGCAGCCGAGGGTGGACTCTCTGCCAAGCTGGTCGCTAATAATTAGAATCGCGCTTGCCCCCTTTACAGATAGTCACGTGTTTAGAATTTATGGGGTAAAAGGCGCCCTCTATAGCGCGCAATCTTCAATCCCAAACTTGAGATGTTCCTCCTCTACGTGGCCTTCTCATCGGGCCAGCGCCACTGGGGATTATCTCCCCGCATCCGACACGCCCTACCTTCGAATCCGTTGGGATACCGGATGAGATAGCGAACCTTATTATAACCAAGTTCTTCGCCCGGGTTTTTTTTACCACTGGGAGGAAATTGAAAAGATCTATCACACCCAAAGTGTGAGCGTTGAAGCTGATTTCTTCCACGCGAGTTTCTGGGTGGAAAATATCCGGATGGACGATTTGATTTTAGCGAGAGCTCTCTCTCGGAGGGATTTGAAAGATAAAATTTACTCGGGTTTGCAGACGAACGCAATGAATGCCATTTGGCATTTATTGTAGGTGGCGCCGGTTCATTTTAAATCGGCCCTTTCATGTAGTTTTTAAATATTTAAAATATTGTTAAATGTAAATATTTTATATTAATGCTCGATTTAGAATTTGATTGCAGAGTTTCATTTTAAAACTCCATTCCATTTAGAAATTTGATTTCAGAGCTCCTTTTAGAAATTTGATTTCAGAGCTCCATTTAGAAATTTGATTTAAGAGCTCCATTTAGAAATTTGATTTAAGAGCTCCATTTAGAAATTTGATTTAAGAGCTCCATTTAGAAATTTGATTTAAGAGCTCCATTTAGAAATTTGATTTAAGAACTTCATTTAGAAATTTGATTAAGAACTTCATTTAGAAATTTAATTTCCGAACTCGATTTGTCAATTTGAATTCAGATCTCGATTTGGCAATCAGTCTTAAGAGCTAATCTTACAAGGAGAGTACCCGAGGTGTGTATTGCCGATTTTGTTCAAAGCCGGGCTTTATGTAGACCTATATGAGATATGAAATTTCCCAAAAGGAGATGTTGCACTACCCATTCGATTTGCCATGGCAACCGAAAATGTGGTTGGCCACTTAAAACAAAAAAATCTCCATTTAAAAAAGCATGGGATTTTCTCGGTTTCTACGAAAATTTTTGAAAAAATTTGAAAATCACGAAATGGGTAATTTGGACCACATTTAGGTAAATTGGAACATATTTGCGGTAAAATGGTAACAATTTTTGGTTAAAATAAGGAAAAAATCTTATTTTTGTTTTAAGTGGTCAAAAACATTTTCTGTTGCCATGGCAATTGGAATGGGTTGTGCAACGTCTCCTTTAGGGAAATTTCATATCTCATATAGGTCTACATAAAGCCCGGCTTTGAACAAAATCGGCAACAAACACGTCGGGTACTCTCCTTGTAAGTGTAGCAACTCAATATTCATACTAAGTATCAGAAGTTTATAATTTGTTTTTAATTTTAACGTAATTTTGATATTTGAATTTAACATTTTGGGAAACTCACAGAGGTGGCAATTTTTCCTTATTAGTCATATCGCCCTTAAAGTAATTAGCAGCGATCGAGGGCCGAACTTGAACTTGGAAGGGGACGCCCTAGCTGCGAATAGTTCGGATTTTCAAGGCGTGTCAGAATCTGCGAACTTCAGACTGAGAATATTAAAATAAATGGATCCTTGCCCATTGTTCGAAGTTCTCCTTTTGTTCCCAGCCGCGCTCCTGAAGAAATGACAAAGAGGCACTCCTTCGACCCTGGCTGCGTCGAGATAAAAGTAGTAGCGTCTTTGTTGAAGAAAAACAGGCGTCTCTCTGGTATCCCTCCGCGCACCCCCCCCCCCCTCCGATCTCGCCAACCTTTGTTTCAGTTTCAAATAGCTTCGAATTCATTTCAAGAAACGATTTTTTTATCATTCAGTTGTAAAGTAACGTAATTAACTAATATATACCGGAGTTAGATACAGATTTATGTTGAAAATAATAGTTGGTTACTATAATTAAGTAATTGAAAAATTATTATTTCCAAAAATTAAACATTATCAGGGGACTGTCACAATATAATAATTATCCCGATTAAATTATAATTATATAATAATAAATTATAATAGTAATTCAATCAGTGTCTTTTGATGAACTTCTCGGATAATAATTTTTGCCCATGCCATGTTTTTTAATTTAAAGATCCCTTAAATACCTGTGTGCAATTAATTTCGTATAGGGATGCACCGATATATCGGTAACCGATGTATCGGCCTATTTTTCTAATATCGGTATTATTAAATATTTTCAGAAAAACAGTCACTAAGAAGAAAATTCTCGATTAACTAATGATAATATTCTATTTGATTGGCCGCGCCATGGACGCCAGACTTCAGGATCTAGATCATACCTTTTTTGAGAGGAGTTTAATCAAATAAAAAACAACGATATTCTATTTATGAAAGAAAATATGTATCATGTAAATTGAAAAGAAACATATTCGGATATGCTCTTGCAAACATTTTTCATGAAAAATTAGAATTAGTTTATGGTCTAAATTAAGAATGAGACGTAAAATACAGTTTAAACTTAACAATATAATTTAATTTAGAATCTAACTGTTCCCCTTCGGGAATATTTAAACATCTTGAGAGACGCTTAAACATTGGATCGTAAATAAATTATATTGTTAATTTTAAACAACGACCCAAGCGATAAGAACGTGGAACTCGTCGTTCAACTATCAGCAGCCTTACTTTAAACTCGCTTTAAAAATGCTTAATCTAATTTGTCCTTGAGCGCCAAATATTATCCACGAAGAGCTAGCGAAGGATTTCTGGAACTTAATATGCGGCAAACTTCGCACCCTTTTAGTCTTAGTTTTAATCTTAGTCTCAGTATGCGTATAAAGAAACAATATTTCGTTGATTCCCCCCTATGGGGCAACGAAATAAAAAGTACGAAAACTCTTTGTCCCTGTCGACTAGAAACCGGGAATTAACGAAGACCAAACGCTTAATCCGGGCTAATAAACCTTTGAGACAATGCCAAGAGCTGGAAAGAGTTTTACATTAGTTCACGCTGACTGAACTAAATTCTGCAGGCTTCTTTTGTCATTGGGAAAAGAGCTTTAAGCTCATCCGCCGAGGCTTAGTGTTTTCCTCTTTTTCAATCTTCAATTTCCCGGACAGCAATTAAGCCTTTATATGGTTCACTCCCAAATAATTATTCGTCAAGTTTTATTTAAAGGATTGAGATTATGTACGCTAGCAGCGAGTTTGCGAAATGCATTACCAAGAACGTCACCGAACTATTTAAAAGCTTAATTCCTTTCGTGTATCCCTGTACAACTGGATTATTGACTTAGAAAGTCGTTCAGTTACTATAGTACCGTAAGTTTATAAAAAGTGTTACATAAGTGTGTCTTTTCTATATCTTCCGCGTGCAAATTTTTCCTACACTGACCACACATTTTTGATGGACTGGGGAATATTGAGTTATTAAGCCGAATACGCGTTCTTGGCCTCGTCGTCATAGTGACCGCGTGCATAGAAAGGCGACTAAATGCATTTTCTGTGGATTGCGTCATAATGTTTATTTTCCGGTGTCTATGAAAATTATATTTAAATTTTGAAAAATGAAATTCTAGAAATACAGTACACTTAATATTTAATTATTTAAATATTAAATAATATACGAAATCAAATTATACTCTGAACACAACTCATCAATAACTACATTGAGTTACTAATTGATAAATATGATATTACGAAGAACGTACTTAGGTTAACGAGAACAGACTGAAAATGTATCCTAAAAATTTAGTTAATCACGGCTACTATACATACAGTAAAATATTATTGGACATGATTTAGAATTTTATTCCCATTATTTTTGAAAATACGAGCAATTTCACTTCCCCGCCTGGTCGTTTTGAAAGCGATTCTAAGCGAACCGACTTGGACAAATTGCTTCCCGAACCAACACGAAGCGATTTCTCACGCTAATTTTGAAAACTAGTTATTTAAAACGAAGCGATTTTAGGGGTAAGTGTGAACCTGGCTTAAAGGCCTAGGTTTTCTTCTGCCTGTCCCCCTTTAAATTAGGCCAACATGTTCAGTGGTTGGCCTACCACCAGGTTATTTGTACTCCACTAAGTTAATTTAAAGGGGAGACAGGCAGAAAAAAACCTAGGACTCTAAGTGAAATTTCGCGTAATCCAATAACTGATACCGTTTGAAATATAAATTTCGAAGATAACATTCGAATCCTCGTCGGAAAAAATTGACGGGCTAAAAATTCAAATGACGCGTTGGTTTTCCCTGGCCATATAGAAATGCTGGGCTGGTCTAGACTGGCGGAGGCGTGTCCCAAATGGAGGCGAAGATGTCCTCCACGAAGAAGGGACCGGTACTCGCGTCGATTGTCATTGAAATTCCCTTCTCTTTAAAGAGTGACTGATATCTAAAACGGAGATAGGAAATCGATGATATCTCCCCGCCCTGTTTCCATGCCCCCCTTTTTTATCTGGTTTAAACGGTTCGTCTTCCCTTTATTCGACGGTTGCCACACTCAAACACGACCCGCTTCCCTTGTTGGGGAGGTTTCAGGGCGGCGGAGGGGAAAAGACCCTCCCTCCCCCGCTAGCCAATATTTTTCTCGGTATGACTGATTGGGGGGTTGCTAGACTGAGATTTCGTTTCGATTTCTGCCCGGGGTGTGTTTTGATCGTTAAAAATCGACGCTCCTTATATTTTTTTACCACGTCCATGAACGTTTACAAGTGGAAGAACTGAGATTTAATATCGTATCAAAAGACGTCGAGTTTATTTTTTATGGGCTTTGTTTCGTTTGAGATGTTAAGCACCGCAAATTGGATTTAGAAGAACTTGTCGAATTTGGGATTTAGTACGCGTTTTATACTTTAATTACTACATTAGTGTCTGATGATGTATTACCTCTTACTAAAGTTACTTGGATCACGTCTTTCCATCTTACTTCGATCACGTCTCCCTATAATTACTTCGATCACGTCTCCCTATAATTACTTGGATCACGTCTCCCTATAATTACTTGGATCACGTCTCCCTAAAATTACTTGGATCACGCCTCCCTAAAATTACTTGGATCACGCCTCCCTAAAATTACTTGGATCACGCCTCCCTAAAATTACTTGGATCACGCCTCCCTAAAATTACTTGGATCACGCCTCCCTAAAATTACTTGGATCACGCCTCCCTAAAATTACTTGGATCACGCCTCCCTAAAATTACTTGGATCACGCCTCCCTAAAATTACTTGGATCACGCCTCCCTAAAATTACTTGGATCACGCCTCCCTAAAATTACTTGGATCACGCCTCCCTAAAATTACTTGGATCACGTCTCCCTATAATTACTTGGATCACGTCTCCCTAAAATTACTTGGATCACGCCTCCCTAAAATTACTTGGATCACGCCTCCCTAAAATTACTTGGATCACGCCTCCCTAAAATTACTTGGATCACGCCTCCCTAAAATTACTTGGATCACGCCTCCCTAAAATTACTTGGATCACGCCTCCCTAAAATTACTTGGATCACGCCTCCCTAAAATTACTTGGATCACGCCTCCCTAAAATTACTTGGATCACGCCTCCCTAAAATTACTTGGATCACGCCTCCCTAAAATTACTTGGATCACGTCTCCCTAAAATTACTTGGACCACATCTTCCTAAAATTACTTGAATCACATCTTCCTAAAATTACTTGGATCACATCTTCCTAAAATTACTTGGATCACATCTTCCTAAAATTACTTGCATCACATCTTCCTAAAATTACTTGAATCACGTCTCCTTAAAATTACTTGGATCACGTCTTCCATTAATTAATTATGGCAATTTACGCTCTCAGAGCACACCTGGATCAGTTTTTGTTTTCAATTTCCAAGAGAGCGATCTGAGAGGTAATCCAGATCGATCTCCGAGAGATCTGAGAGCGGGAAAAAGGACTTTAGATCCTTTCTTCCAAAAAAATAAGTACGTCTAGTTTTCGCATCGGTGAACATCTTCTGAAGGTAACTTCGTAATTTCAACACGTTCAACCTGTCCCGCACGCTTGTGAAGACTCGAACAAAACCTGCCGGGAGACCAGCACTCGATTCCGCAAGAAAAACGACCCCGTTAGACACGCCAACAGAAACATCGCTGGCTACAAGGCCGAGGGCTCGCTAAGCGTGGTTCCCCGCTATTAGACCGAAGCCAGCCGCTTGCTCCTGCGAGGGCATCTTTTTCCTTGTCGGCCACCTCCTCGTGAAGGCACGGCCCATTAGCGACATCCACACCAATTCGCAGACACCGACCCGGCTAACAAGGCGGCCAATGCCCAACAGGCAGTGGCGAACCATCTTCCACCTTTTTTAAAAAGGAGTGTGAACTGTATTAGCGTTTTCCATTTGATTGCTCGAGATTCGCTCCGAATTTGTCTCTGACGTCAAAGATCTCGCCCCAATCGACTAGAGTAAAACCGCAAATAGAACATTCCATGAACATAACCCCGCATTTTTTGGTTTTTTCGTCTGCTAGTAATTAGAATTTTCACGTCTTGGTCTGCTATTTTGCCAAAAAATCTAAAAGGAACATCCGAAAATTTGCTCCGATCTCGATCTCGATCCGTTGATCAGTTGAAATCGGCAGATCGGTTTTGGGCGAAATGGAACACGCGAAACTTGATCGGAGTGGATCCGAGCACGCAAATAGAACATAAAATGTTGATCAGAGCGATCTAGAGTGCTCGAGAGCAGACAAATAGAAAACGCTATCTGAAAAAATCGTCTGCTAACACGCGATGCGACTTGCGATTAACGTAACTCGCGCCAATCTTCCCTAGCTTCTGTTCAACCTGGTGGTAGAAAAGTGAACTCCGGGGATCCGTCAGATACATTGAACGTCATACACGCATACTCCCTTGAATTAGTGGGGTTTGCCTTTTTCAAATATATCCGGTGACTTATGACGTGGCTTTGTAACTTGGTTCAGTTTAATTTCTTAATTGGGAAACAAATTTAAAATTATTAGGTTAAGTGAAAATTTGAAAATTATTAGTTTAAAAATAAAATAAAAATTATTAAGTGTAAAAAATTATGAGGTTAAAAGTAAAAAATTATGAGGTTAGAAGTAAAAATTATGAGGTTAGAAGTAAAAATTATGAGTTTAAAAGTAAAAAATTATGAGTTTAAAAGTAAGAAATTATGAGGTTAGAAGTAAAAATTATGAGTTTAAAAGTAAAAAATTATGAGTTTAAAAGTAAAAAATTATGAGGTTAAAAGTAAAAAATTATGAGGTTAGAAGTAAAAATTATGAGTTTAAAAGTAAAAAATTATGAGTTTAAAAGTAAAAATTATGAGTTTAAAAGTAAAAAATTATGAGGTTAAAAATCAAAAATTAGTAGGTTAAAAAAATCAAATTATTAGGTTAAAAAAATCAAATTAGGTTAAAAAAATCAAATTATTAGGTTAAAAAAATCAAATTATTAGGTTAAAAAATCAAATTAGGTTAAAAAATCCAAAATTACAAGGTTAAAAAAATCAAAAATTACAAGGTTAAAAAATCCAAAATAACAAGGTTAAAAAAATCAAATTATTAGGTTAAAAAATCTAAAATCAGGTTAAAACAAATATAAAAATTATTTGGTGAGAAAAAAATAGAAAATTTATAATTAAAGAAATTATGAGGTGAAAAACAAATATTTACCGAAATATGACGAAAATTATCAGGTGAAAAATTTCGAACGCTCGAAGCCATTAAATTTTTCCAGGCTACTAGAACTACTACGGCCCAAAATCTAAGGAGCCAATTGCAGTTGTTACTCGTCGAGATGGCGATCAAACGGGGCCAAGGTGAAAAAGTGAATATCGGCGCACTTGCCCTCTTTTCCCCGGTTCGGATTTGGACGAAGAAGTCTCAATTACCAGTAACAATTGAGCCCGAGGACGACTAAAAGAGCGCCCCTGGTGGCGACGGTGAAAAGTAAAGAATGGGGGGGGGGGGGGAGACCATTAGAAGACCCTCATTTTATTTATCGCTCCTTTTTCGAACATTTCCAATAGATGAAAGTTAGTTTCGTCTCGCCACTTTCGCCGTTCCTTCGCGAGTCCTCCGTCAGCGGTTCCCTTCCTAATCGCCCGCCCTTATCATCGCTCCTTGTTTCATTTATCATAGCTCGCTCTTTTTTTACGATCTTTTTCCTCCGCCGTAATGTAGATGGCGCTGGCGTAGGCCGTTTAAATACTTGATCATCTAGTCGTAACGCCTGTAATAATTGATAGATGACGCTGCAGCCCTGTTTATTTGTCTGGCGTTTGTTTTGGGCGGAGTAAAGCCAGCCCCGTAAATTGGGAGTTGATTGACCGTGAATGGCCGGCTCTCTTTCCCCGAAGTCATCAAGAGGAAATAAAGGTTCCTCCCGTCCGCCGCTAGATGTCGACACCTCCGCCGCCTGTTGGAGCGGAAAACGGCTGAGTTTGCTGTTTCACATTTTTAACGGCTTTTCGAGATAATGTGGACGGAAGAAAACGATCTAGTTTTTGAAAACCTATTTTACGCTCAATGCTGTTGTAGCTTATTTATGACGTTTCGCCTTAATGTAACTTATACCGAAGCCAGCAGCCAAGTTATGGCTGTTTTGCCTTTATTTTAGGATTACCACAATCTTAATGAAAAAATTGTTGTTAATTAAAAGAACTTATTCTCAAACGGGAGTACGAAGGGTATATTCCCGTTGGATAGAATCCTATTGGGTCGAATTCCCAATGGATCGAATCAAAAAATATACTTTCCCAATTGATCGAATTCTAATTTTGCAATCCCATTGGGTCGAATCCCATTTATTCGAAAATTGAAATCGGTTTATTTCGTTAGGTTAGGTTTCATGCTTTCACTTGTGAGCAAACAAAATGTCGGTTGAATGGGATTCGGTTGATTGAGAATCGACCCAATGGGACAAAAGCAGTACGAAGCCGTCGAATTTGATTGACTTTTGCAAATTTTTTTAAATGTCCTTAAATTGCATAGATATATTCTTTCTAAAATGGTAGGGATTCTTTCTTAAGTGACATAGATAGCTTCGCCCTTAAGTTGTAAAGATAATCTTTCTAAAATGGCATAGATCCTTTCTAAAATGGAATGGATTCTTTCTTAAGTGGCAAAGGTGTATTATTTTTAAAATGGCATATGATCTTTCTAAAATGGCATACGCTATTTCTAAAATGGCATGTGCTCTTTCTAAAATTGCATATTATCTTTCTAAAATGGCATATGCTCTTTCTAAAACGGTATACTATCTTTCTAAAATGGCATAGATACCTACTTTCTTAATTGGCACAGATTCCTTCTTTCTTAATCGGCATAGATACCTTCTTTCTTAATTGGCATAGATACCTTCTTTCTTAATTGGCATAGATATCTTCTTTCTTAATTGGCATAGATACCTTCTTTCTTAATTGGCATAGATATCTTCTTTCTTAATTGGCACAGATTCCTTCTTTCTTAATTGCCACAGATTCCTTCTTTCTTAATTGGCACAGATTCCTTCTTTCTTAATTGGCATAGATTCCTTCTTTCTTAATCGGCATAGATTCCTTCTTTCTTAATTGGCATAGATTCCTTCTTTCTTAATTGGCATTGATACTTTCTTTCTTAATTGGCATAGATACCTTCTTTCTTAATTGGCACAGATTCCTTCTTTCTTAATTGGCATAGATTCCTTCTTTCTTAATTGGCATAGATTCCTTCTTTCTTAATTGGCATAGATTCCTTCTTTCTTAATTGGCATAGATTCCTTCTTTCTTAATTGGCATAGATACCTTCTTTCTTAATTGGCATAGATATCTTCTTTCTTAATTGGCACAGATTCCTTCTTTCTTAATTGGCACAGATTCCTTCTTTCTTAATTGGCATAGATTTCTTCTTTCTTAATTGGCATAGATTTCTTCTTTCTTAATTGGCATAGATACCTTCTTTCTTAATTGGCACAGATTCCTTCTTTCTTAATTGGCACAGATTCCTTCTTTCTTAATCGGCATAGATTCCTTCTTTCTTAATTGGCATAGATTCCTTCTTTCTTAATTGGCATAGATACCTTCTTTCTTAATTGGCACAGATTCCTTCTTTCTTAATCGGCACAGATTCCTTCTTTCTTAATCGGCATAGATTCCTTCTTTCTTAATCGGCATAGATTCCTTCTTTCTTAATTGGCATAGATTCCTTCTTTCTTAATTGGCATAGATTCCTTCTTTCTTAATTGGCATAGATACCTTCTTTCTTAATTGGCATAGATACCTTCTTTCTTAATTGGCACAGATTCCTTCTTTCTTAATTGGCATAGATTCCTTCTTTCTTAATTGGCATAGATTCCTTCTTTCTTAATTGGCATAGATTCCTTCTTTCTTAATTGGCATAGATTCCTTCTTTCTTAATTGGCATAGATACCTTCTTTCTTAATTGGCACAGATTCCTTCTTTCTTAATTGGCACAGATTCCTTCTTTCTAAATTGGCATAGATTTCTTCTTTCTTAATTGGCATAGATACCTTCTTTCTTAATTGGCATAGATTCCTTCTTTCTTAATCGGCATAGATTCCTTCTTTCTTAATTGGCATAGATACCTTCTTTCTTAATTGGCACAGATACCTTCTTTCTTAATTGGCACAGATACCTTCTTTCTTAATTGGCATAGATATCTTCTTTCTTAATTGGCACAGATTCCTTCTTTCTTAATTGGCACAGATTCCTTCTTTCTTAATCGGCATAGATTCCTTCTTTCTTAATCGGCATAGATTCCTTCTTTCTTAATTGGCATAGATTCCTTCCTTCTTAATTGGCATAGATTCCTTCCTTCTTAATTGGCATAGATTCCTTCTTTCTTAATTGGCATAGATTCCTTCTTTCTTAATTGGCATAGATTCCTTCTTTCTTAATCGGCATAGATTCCTTCTTTCTTAATCGGCATAGATTCCTTCTTTCTTAATCGGCATAGATACCTTCTTTCTTAATTGGCACAGATTCCTTCTTTCTTAATTGGCACAGATTCCTTCTTTCTTAATTGGCACAGATTCCTTCTTTCTTAATTGGCACAGATTCCTTCTTTCTTAATCGGCATAGATTCCTTCTTTCTTAATCGGCATAGATTCCTTCTTTCTTAATTGGCACAGATACCTTCTTTCTTAATTGGCACAGATACCTTCTTTCTTAATTGGCATAGATATCTTCTTTCTTAATTGGCACAGATTCCTTCTTTCTTAATTGGCACAGATTCCTTCTTTCTTAATCGGCATAGATTCCTTCTTTCTTAATTGGCATAGATTCCTTCCTTCTTAATTGGCATAGATTCCTTCCTTCTTAATTGGCATAGATTCCTTCTTTCTTAATTGGCATAGATTTCTTCTTTCTTAATTGGCATAGATTTCTTCTTTCTTAATTGGCATAGATACCTTCTTTCTTAATTGGCATAGATTCCTTCTTTCTTAATCGGCATAGATTCCTTCTTTCTTAATTGGCACAGATTCCTTCTTTCTTAATTGGCACAGATTCCTTCTTTCTTAATTGGCACAGATTCCTTCTTTCCTAATTGGCACAGATACCTTCTTTCTTAATTGGCACAGATACCTTCTTTCTTAATTGGCATAGATACCTTCTTTCTTAATTGGCATAGATACCTTCTTTCTTAATTGGCATAGATTCCTTCTTTCTTAATCGGCATAGATTCCTTCTTTCTTAATTGGCATAGATACCTTCTTTCTTAATTGGCACAGATTCCTTCTTTCTTAATTGGCACAGATTCCTTCTTTCTTAATTGGCACAGATTCCTTCTTTCTTAATTGGCACAGATACCTTCTTTCTTAATTGGCATAGATATCTTCTTTCTTAATTGGCATAGATACCTTCTTTCTTAATTGGCATAGATACCTTCTTTCTTAATTGGCATAGATTCCTTCTTTCTTAATTGGCATAGATTCCTTCTTTCTTAATTGGCATAGATTCCTTCCTTCTTAATTGGCATAGATTCCTTCTTTCTTAATCGGCATAGATTCCTTCTTTCTTAATCGGCATAGATTCCTTCTTTCTTAATCGGCATAGATTCCTTCTTTCTTAATTGGCACAGATTCCTTCTTTCTTAATTGGCACAGATTCCTTCTTTCTTAATTGGCATAGATACCTTCTTTCTTAATTTGCACAGATTCCTTCTTTCTTAATTGGCATAGATACCTTCTTTCTTAATTGGCACAGATTCCTTCTTTCTTAATTGGCACAGATTCCTTCTTTCTTAATTGGCACAGATTCCTTCTTTCTTAATTGGCACAGATTCCTTCTTTCTTAATTGGCATAGATTTCTTCTTTCTTAATTGGCATAGATTTCTTCTTTCTTAATTGGCATAGATTTCTTCTTTCTTAATTGGCATAGATTTCTTCTTTCTTAATTGGCATAGATACCTTCTTTCTTAATTGGCATAGATTCCTTCTTTCTTAATCGGCATAGATTCCTTCTTTCTTAATCGGCATAGATACCTTCTTTCTTAATTGGCACAGATTCCTTCTTTCTTAATTGGCACAGATTCCTTCTTTCTTAATTGGCATAGATTCCTTCTTTCTTAATTGGCACAGATACCTTCTTTCTTAATTGGCATAGATATCTTCTTTCTTAATTGGCACAGATACCTTTCTTAATTGGCATAGATTCCTTCTTTCTTAATTGGCATAGATTCCTTCTTTCTTAATCGGCATAGATTCCTTCCTTCTTAATTGGCATAGATTCCTTCTTTCTTAATCGGCATAGATATCTTCTTTCTTAATTGGCACAGATACCTTCTTTCTTAATTGGCATAGATACCTTCTTTCTTAATTGGCATTGATTCCTTCTTTCTTAATTGGCATAGATTCCTTCCTTCTTAATTGGCACAGATACCTTCTTTCTTAATTGGCATATATATCTTCTTTCTTAATTGGCATAGATACCTTCTTTCTTAATTGGCATAGATTCCTTCTTTCTTAATTGGCATAGATTCCTTCTTTCTTAATTGGCATAGATTCCTTCCTTCTTAATTGGCATAGATTCCTTCTTTCTTAATCGGCATAGATTCCTTCTTTCTTAATCGGCATAGATTCCTTCTTTCTTAATCGGCATAGATTCCTTCTTTCTTAATCGGCATAGATACCTTCTTTCTTTATTGGCATAGATTCCTTCTTTCTTAATCGGCATAGATTCCTTCTTTCTTAATTGGCATAGATTCCTTCTTTCTTAATTGGCATAGATTCCTTCTTTCTTAATTGGCATAGATTCCTTCTTTCTTAATTGGCATAGATTCCTTCTTTCTTAATTGGCACAGATTCCTTCTTTCTTAATTGGCACAGATTCCTTCTTTCTTAATTGGCACAGATTCCTTCTTTCTTAATTGGCACAGATTCCTTCTTTCTTAATTGGCACAGATTCCTTCTTTCTTAATTGGCACAGATTCCTTCTTTCTTAATTGGCACAGATTCCTTCTTTCTTAATTGGCATAGATTCCTTCTTTCTTAATTGGCATAGATTCCTTCTTTCTTAATCGGCATAGATTCCTTCTTTCTTAATTGGCATAGATACCTTCTTTCTTAATTGGCACAGATTCCTTCTTTCTTAATTGGCACAGATTCCTTCTTTCTTAATTGGCATAGATTCCTTCTTTCTTAATTGGCACAGATACCTTCTTTCTTAATTGGCATAGATATCTTCTTTCTTAATTGGCACAGATACCTTTCTTAATTGGCATAGATTCCTTCTTTCTTAATTGGCATAGATTCCTTCTTTCTTAATTGGCATAGATTCCTTCCTTCTTAATTGGCATAGATTCCTTCCTTCTTAATTGGCATAGATTCCTTCTTTCTTAATCGGCATAGATATCTTCTTTCTTAATTGGCACAGATACCTTCTTTCTTAATTGGCATAGATACCTTCTTTCTTAATTGGCATAGATTCCTTCTTTCTTAATTGGCATAGATTCCTTCCTTCTTAATTGGCACAGATACCTTCTTTCTTAATTGGCATATATATCTTCTTTCTTAATTGGCATAGATACCTTCTTTCTTAATTGGCATAGATTCCTTCTTTCTTAATTGGCATAGATTCCTTCTTTCTTAATTGGCATAGATTCCTTCCTTCTTAATTGGCATAGATTCCTTCTTTCTTAATCGGCATAGATTCCTTCTTTCTTAATCGGCATAGATTCCTTCTTTCTTAATCGGCATAGATTCCTTCTTTCTTAATCGGCATAGATACCTTCTTTCTTAATTGGCATAGATTCCTTCTTTCTTAATCGGCATAGATTCCTTCTTTCTTAATTGGCATAGATTCCTTCTTTCTTAATTGGCATAGATTCCTTCTTTCTTAATTGGCATAGATTCCTTCTTTCTTAATTGGCATAGATTCCTTCTTTCTTAATTGGCACAGATTCCTTCTTTCTTAATTGGCACAGATTCCTTCTTTCTTAATTGGCACAGATTCCTTCTTTCTTAATTGGCACAGATTCCTTCTTTCTTAATTGGCACAGATTCCTTCTTTCTTAATTGGCACAGATTCCTTCTTTCTTAATTGGCACAGATTCCTTCTTTCTTAATTGGCATAGATTCCTTCTTTCTTAATTGGCATAGATACCTTCTTTCTAAAATGTCGAAACAGCATAGTTTCCAATCACGACAGTAAGAGGATGTAGAATAGCAAACTTTTAGCTAGTCGTCTCGAACGTAAACTCTTCTTTAAGCGATTGAATTATCTGCTGAAGAAACAGCCAACTTTCCACTAGTGGTATACGAGAGAGTCGAAATGTTTTCGGGCCAAGTGAGGAATTGAGGGGAGAATATTCCGGCTTTAATTTACAAGCGTCGCGAAACCCTTTTTCCGTTTGAGTGATTCGACTTGCGAATCGTCTCCTAAGGCGGAATCCGCCCAAAATAAGATTCAATTGAAAGCCACCGAAACAGCGAGGGGCCGGGGAATGTTTCCCTGTAGAGCCTATTTTCGGCCTAAGGGCTCCGGGGGGACATCCCCGGGCTTCTTTTGTTCTCAGATTATTCCGCCATCTTCCCTTTTCCTGGCTGAGTCTCGCAACTTCGTTTCAATTCGGTCGAATGGTTCGCCAGTTACAATTGCTTCGCGAGGTTATCTAGTTGCCTGAATGTCGAAAATTTTATTTATTGAAAAAGAGGATTACCAGAACTTCAAATTCCTTATTGAATCGTTGTCCGAGTAGGCGGTATTACGCTTCAATGGAAAGTAGGGTTGTTAATTTTCCGGAAAAATAAAATGCGGAAAAATTTCCGGAAAATTTTCCGAATTGCGGAAAATTTTCCGCAAATCGGAAAAATAAAAAATTTAAACATAAATTACTTTTCAAGGGTTTTTAATGTTTTAAACTTTTTATCGATTTAAAATGACTAATATCAGTAAACATACTACAAAACAATAATAGTGTTACATTTCAACCAGTTTAAACTAGTCTATAGGTTTAGTTTTACTTTTAGATTAGAAAAAATGGGGTGAAAATGCCGCTTTATTTAAATTTGCAAACAATATATTAGACAAATCATGGAATGAAAACGTTTTTAATATTTTCCGGAAAAAAGGCTTCGGTAATTTTCCGGAAAATTTTCCGACTTACAACACTAATGGAAAGTTACTTTAATTTTTTGCATTTACACTTGAAAAGTTACTTTTGTATTTACACTTGAAACATTACTTTAACTTTTCTATTTAAAAGTTAATTTAATTTTGGCATTGACACTTGGAAAGTTGCTTTAATTTTGGCATTTACACTTGGAAAGTTGCTTTAATTTTGGCATTTACACTTGAAACATTACTTTAACTTTTCTATTTAAAAGTTAATTTAATTTTTGCATTTACACTTGTAAAGTTGCTTTAATTTTTGCATTTACACTTGGAAAGTTACTTTAGCTTTGGCCTTTACATTAGGAAAATGACTAAATGCAATTTTATCCTAAATTTCCAAAATTATTAGCATATTTCCTTAAAATCAAACTGAGAAAGTTCTAAGACAGATTTATACGTTTTCGATAATTTTCTAGAGAATTCTGATTTATCTCGACCAAAGTCTCAAATTTAGGTATTTCCGCCTTCTTTTAAATATATCCTAGATTTTTTTTAAATGACTAAAAGTTTTATAAGTATATAATTTGTTTCCTAATTTTCATCGATAGTTTTTAGAAACTATTTTTCTGGAAGCGCTGTTAAATGATTATAGTTCATAAATCGAATGGTAGATGACAGCAGTTTCGTGCGGCCAAAGAACTTGCTTTTATTGAAAGTAGCACAATGCAAGTCCAAACTGGTTCCGAATCGTATTATAAGCAATGGCTTTGAAACGGGAGTTATGTCCTCGTCCACACAGAGGGGGGGGGGGGGGGGGGGGGGGCTGCAAGGTGGGGGGGAGAGATGGCAACCGTCGACAACTATCTCGGAAGTAATTCGATTTGAAAAATCCTTCCTTTTTCCCTCTGCAGGGGGCGCTGCACCCGTCCCGTTTTGAGCCAACTAGACGGCTCTGATTTATTGCTGATTTTCAGAAGACGTTTTTTCAATAAATGTTATCCTAGCAGCGCCACTCCGCGGAGAGAGGGAGAATCAGAGTCATCGATTCTCAACCGCGTGCTGCCCTGAAAAATCCCTCCGCGCTCATTGTTCGTCGCCCTCTGCCGCCAGTTCCGCGAACTGTTTTATAAAACGTGACAATTTAATGAAATTCGAGGCCATCTTTTACTCTTTTTGTAAGACGTCCTCGAGCAGCTTTCAAACTCTTTTGTGGAAACAAATGTGTTTCTACAAATGAAATTCTTATTGGATTGAGTTAGTTTAATTTCTAGTTTTAATGGAATTAATTTTGTACAAGACTAAACGCCATCTGGATTAGATATTGAGGTCTGTATAATCTTAGACGAAGGGGTCTACGTAATCCAGAAGGGTTTTACGTAATGTAGAAGGGGCTTACGTAATCTAGAAGGGGCTTACGTAATCTAGAAGGGGCTTACGTAATCTAGAAGGGTTTTACGTAATCTAGAAGGGTTTTACGTAATCTAGAAGGGTTTTACGTAATCTAGAAGGGTTTTACGTAATCTAGAAGGGTTTTACGTAATCTAGAAGGGTTTTACGTAATCTAGAAGGGGTTTACGTAATCTAGAAGGGGTTTACGTAATCTAGAAGGGGTTTACGTAATCTAGAAGGGGTTTACGTAATCTAGAAGGGGTTTACGTAATCTAGAAGGGGTTTACGTAATCTAGAAGGGGTTTACGTAATCTAGAAGGGGTTTACGTAATCTAGAAGGGGTTTACGTAATCTAGAAGGGGTTTACGTAATCTAGAAGGGGTTTACGTAATCTAGAAGGGGTTTACGTAATCTAGAAGGGGTTTACGTAATCTAGAAGGGGTTTACGTAATCTAGAAGGGGTTTACGTAATCTAGAAGGGGTTTACGTAATCTAGAAGGGGTTTACGTAATCTAGAAGGGGTTTACGTAATCTAGAAGGGGTTTACGTAATCTAGAAGGGGTTTTACGTAATCTAGAAGGGGTTTATACAATCTAGAAGGGGTTTATACAATCTAGAAGGGGTTTATACAATCTAGAAGGGGTTTATACAATCTAGAAGGGGTTTATATAATCTAGAAGGGTTTTTCGTAATCTAGAAGGGGTTTAATAATCTGGAAGGGTTTTTCGTAATCTGGAAGGGTTTTTTGTAATCTAGAAAGGTTTTTCGTAATCTAGAAATGTTTTTCGTAATCTAGAAATGTTTTTCGTAATCTAGAAATGTTTTTCGTAAGCTAGAAATGTTTTTCGTAATCTAGAAGGGGTTTAATAATCTGGAAGGGTTTTTCGTAATCTGGAAGGGCTTATATAATCTAGAAGGGGTTTATATAATCTAGAAGGGTTTTTCGTAATCTAGAAGGGTTTTTCGTAATCTAGAAGGGTTTGTCGTAATCTGGAAGGGATTTTCGTAATCTGGAAGGGTTTTTCGTAATCTAGAAGGGTTTGTCGTAATCTAGAAGGGTTTGTCGTAATCTAGAAGGGTTTGTCGTAATCTAGAAGGGTTTGTCGTAATCTAGAAGGGTTTGTCGTAATCTAGAAGGGTTTGTCGTAATCTAGAAGGGTTTGTCGTAATCTGGAAGGGTTTTTCGCAATCTGGAGGGGTTTTTCGTGATCTAGAAGGGTTTTTCGCAATCTGGAGGGGTTTTTCGTGATCTAGAAGGGTTTTTCGTAATCTAGAAGGGTTTTTCGTAATCTAGAAGGGTTTTTCGTAATCTGGAAGGGTTTTTCGTAATCTGGAAGGGTTTTTCGTAATCTAGAAGGGTTTTTCGTAATCTAGAAGGGTTTTTCGTAATCTGGAAGGGTTTTTCGTAATCTGGAAGGGTTTTTCGTAATCTGGAAGGGTTTTTTGTAATCTGGAAAGGTTTTTCGTAATCTAGAAATGTTTTTCGTAATCTAGAAGGGGTTTAATAATCTGGAAGGGTTTTTCGTAATCTGGAAGGGCTTATATAATCTAGAAGGGTTTTTCGTAATCTAGAAGGGTTTTTCGTAATCTAGAAGGGTTTTTCGTAATCTGGAAGGGATTTTCGTAATCGAGAAGGGATTTTCGTAATCTAGAAGGGGTTTATACAATCTAGAAGGGGTTTATACAATCTAGAAGGGGTTTATATAATCTAGAAGGGGTTTTTCGTAATCTAGAAGGGGTTTAATAATCTGGAAGGGTTTTTCGTAATCTGGAAGGGTTTTTCGTAATCTGGAAGGGTTTTTTGTAATCTAGAAAGGTTTTTCGTAATCTGGAAAGGTTTTTCGTAATCTGGAAAGGTTTTTCGTAATCTAGAAATGTTTTTCGTAATCTAGAAATGTTTTTCGTAATCTAGAAGGGGTTTAATAATCTGGAAGGGTTTTTCGTAATCTGGAAGGGCTTATATAATCTAGAAGGGGTTTTTCGTAATCTAGAAGGGTTTTTCGTAATCTAGAAGGGTTTTTCGTAATCTAGAAGGGTTTTTCGTAATCTAGAAGGGTTTTTCGTAATCTAGAAGGGTTTTTCGTAATCTAGAAGGGTTTTTCGTAATCTAGAAGGGTTTGTCGTAATCTAGAAGGGTTTGTCGTAATCTGGAAAGGTTTTTCGTAATCTGGAAAGGTTTTTCGTAATCTAGAAATGTTTTTCGTAATCTAGAAGGGGTTTAATAATCTGGAAGGGTTTTTCGTAATCTGGAAGGGCTTATATAATCTAGAAGGGGTTTATATAATCTAGAAGGGTTTTTCGTAATCTAGGAGGGTTTTTCGTAATCTAGAAGGGTTTTTCGTAATCTAGAAGGGTTTTTCGTAATCTAGAAGGGTTTTTCGTAATCTAGAAGGGTTTTTCGTAATCTAGAAGGGTTTGTCGTAATCTGGAAGGGATTTTCGTAATCGAGAAGGGATTTTCGTAATCGAGAAGGGATTTATATAATCTGGAAGGGTTTTTCGTAATCTAGAAGGGTTTGTCGTAATCTAGAAGGGTTTGTCGTAATCTGGAAGGGTTTTTCGCAATCTGGAGGGGTTTTTCGTGATCTAGAAGGGTTTTTCGTAATCTGGAAGGGTTTTTCGTAATCTAGAAGGGATCTGCATTCTTAAGCTTTACTCATCATATTGTTTGCTCTTAAAGCTCCATTAGCTTTTAAAGGAAATATACCCTCAGGTATTTGGTGTGGAACACCAACGTTTGCAGCTCTGGCCGCTCTTGCCTTTGGATTCTAAAATGTTTGGCGCCACTGTACAGGGAAATTTCAAAAATTGGCGAAATAACAAAGATACCCAAAATAAATATTAAGTTTTCGTTTTTCTTTTATTTAAAATTTAAATATCAGTTTAAAAATAACAGCACAAGTGGAGGATATTTCTGGTTTGAATTTTGGGAGCTCTACGTTGTTTTTCCAGAAGGCAGAGGGCAGGCTTCATCTATCAGAGATCCGAGCAGGCGCGACCGAGTGGGGAGATCTCTTCAGACGAGCGCTTTTTTTATTAAACGATTCCTCGATCTATAATCCGTTTTTTTTAATGGATGCAACAATGACTTCAGGAATAAATCGCTGCATTTTTATATTGTGAATAAAATTGAAGATGTTAGTTTATATTTATTTATTTTTAATAATACGGCTTTTGTACGAAAATATTACTTTCAATATTGGAAAAATTAAGGTTGTTAGCTGGTTCTACTCTTTTTTCAATTTTGACTCCTCCCTCTCTGACAACGCCATCTTTCGGTGTATATTTGTTTATTTTTAAATTTGGTTTTATTTTCCCAAAAAGACTTCTTTAAATAATGGTAAATTTAAACTTGTTAGTTGGTCTGCTCTTTTCATTTACTCATCCCACTTTGGCAACGCCATCTTGCGATGTGTATCTGTTTAGTTCTAAATTTAAACACTTTTTAAATAGTGGTAAATTTTACCTGTATGTTGGTTTACATTTTAAAATTTCGACCCCTCCCACTCTGACAACGTCATCTTTAGGTGTATATTTGTTTATTTTTAAATTTTGTTTTATTTTCCCAAAGACTTCTTTTAGCAATGGTAAATTGAAACTTGTTACTTGGTCTGCTCTTTTCAATTGCGACTCATCCCACTTTGACAACGCCATCTTGCGATTTATATTTCTTTATTTTTAAATTTTACAAAAAAATACTTCTTTAAATAGTCCTTACAAGGCTTACATTTGATCCTTTACTTTAGAATTGTGTAAATCTAAAAAAGACTCTTTTCAATGTCGACTTCTCCCACTTTGACAATGCCCTCTGGCGGTTTATATATATTATTAATTATACGGTATTTTAACTGTTTATTCCCCGTTGACAAATTGGAAACCTTTCTCGTCTGTCCTAATGAAGTCGACTATCGCTACATCTACTTCGTTCTAACATAATGGAATTGTCACACGTTGGCTTGTTTGACAGATTTTGAAGTTTTTGCCGCGGCGATATTGGAGAACTGCTCGAATACAATTCGCGTTTCCGCCGACCTTTTCACTTTTCAGGTTCCCGCCAGCAGAGGGAGCCCTACGTACAACAAGCTTTTTCCATCGAAGTATCCTCATTGTCGAGTGCCAAAGAGAACCTGCTGAATTAGCATCGCGTTCTTTCCAGCGAAGTTCGTTTTACGGTTTATGTCGTTCTCTCGAATCCTCTTCAAATTGGTGGCGCGTTATTCTAGTCCCCAACCTGGATGTTATTTTAGTCCAGCCATACTCCCTTCCTTCCTTTCAACTCGAGCACACTTTCGATTTGAAAGGGATAGAATTTTGCTTATCTCCCATACCACCTAATTCCCATACCACCTAATTCCCGTACGATCTAATTCCCGTACGATCTAATTCCCGTACGATCTAATTCCCGTACGATCTAATTCCCGTACGATCTAATTCCCGTACGATCTAATTCCCGTACGATCTAATTCCCGTACGATCTAATTCCCGTACGATCTAATTCCCGTACGATCTAATTCCCGTACGATCTAATTCCCGCACGATCTAATTCCCGCACGATCTAATTCCCGCACGATCTAATTCCCGCACGATCTAATTCCCGCACGATCTAATTCCCGCACGATCTAATTCCCGCACGATCTAATTCCCGCACGATCTAATTCCCGCACGATCTAATTCCCGCGCGATCTAATTCCCGCGCGATCTAATTCCCGCGCGATCTAATTCCCGCGCGATCTAATTCCCGCACGATCTAATTCCCGCACGATCTAATTCCCGCACGATCTAATTCCCGCACGATCTAATTCCCGCACGATCTAATTCCCGTACGATCTAATTCCCGCACGATCTAATTCCCGTACGATCTAATTCCCGTACGATCTAATTCCCGTACGATCTAATTCCCGTACGATCTAATTCCCGTACGATCTAATTCCCGTACGATCTAATTCCCGTACGATCTAATTCCCGTACGATCTAATTCCCGCACGATCTAATTCCCGCACGATCTAATTCCCGCACGATCTAATTCCCGCACGATCTAATTCCCGCACGATCTAATTCCCGCACGATCTAATTCCCGCACGATCTAATTCCCGCACGATCTAATTCCCGCACGATCTAATTCCCGCACGATCTAATTCCCGCACGATCTAATTCCCGCACGATCTAATTCCCGCACGATCTAATTCCCGCACGATCTAATTCCCGCACGATCTAATTCCCGCACGATCTAATTCCCGTACGATCTAATTCCCGTACGATCTAATTCCCGCACGATCTAATTCCCGTACGATCTAATTCCCGTACGATCTAATTCCCGTACGATCTAATTCCCGTACGATCTAATTCCCGTACGATCTAATTCCCGTACGATCTAATTCCCGTACGATCTAATTCCCGTACGACCTAATTCCCGTACGACCTAATTCCCGTACGACCTAATTCCCGTACGACCTAATTCCCGTACGACCTAATTCCCGTACGACCTAATTCCCGTACGACCTAATTCCCGTACGACCTAATTCCCGTACGACCTAATTCCCGTACGACCTAATTCCCGTACGACCTAATTCCCGTACGACCTAATTCCCGTACGACCTAATTCCCGTACGACCTAATTCCCGTACGACCTAATTCCCGTACGACCTAATTCCCGTACGACCTAATTCCCATTCGACCTAATTCCCATTCGACCTAATTCCCATTCGACCTAATTCCCATTCGACCTAATTCCCATACGACCGAATCCTACAATTTTGGCGTATTTCAAATAAATTGACGAGGAACTTTTAATGTGCAATAATTAAATATAATTTTATTCCACCTAACCTTACCCTATACCCTAAAACCAAACCCATACCCTAATCCTAACTCATAGGGATATATTACTTTTAAAATATCGGTCTAATGGGAATTCGGTGATATGGGAGAACACGCAGAACACCAGAATGTGGTGGATCGAGAGGAAATATTAACTTCTTCGACTAATGGCTGCAAAATGGAGAAATTAAATAATTACTTATTTATAAACCTTATTTTCGTCATGTTAGAGTTTTAAAAAGGTATTATATGTATTTCGGTCTGCGCAATTCTGTTCAACCTGAATCCCATTTAATGTTTTAGTAGAATAACATTTTATGTTGGATATTTCCTTCGTAACAGATTTTTGTATACAATTTTTTTAATGCCAGATTTAAACTCAGGTGACGTCAGGTTTGATACACGCGTGAAAAATAATGACTTATCAACATAAGTAACATAAGAAACATAAGTTTGACACCTATTCTCCCAACGCTTAATTTTTTAATGCTAGTCTGTTTCGCCAATGACCGCGTTTATCATGACGTACCTTAGATTCGAAATAACTGCTCCATAGTTCCCATGGTAACCAACTATAGATAGTGCCCTACAGCAACCGATGCAGGTCACGTGCTGGAGGTGGGTAAACGCTTCGTTAGAAAACCGTCAATCGGAAAACTTTCTGAATTCGAATCTATGGTACGGAGTTCTATATTCTCATCCACGTGGCTAAGGACTGACAACTCTCCGCACGCTAAATTGCAGCTTTTTAAACCAATCAGCTAAGGCTTAGAGTAAAAATAGTAGTTACTTTGGTAAAATAATAATAATTAATAGAATCTGAACATAAAATATTTTTAACTAAACGTGTTTTCGTATTTAGCGCCATGAATTAAATCTGACAGTAATTTTATCACACATCAAGACGTATTTATGGTATTGAATATTTTACTTGAGGTGTTTACGCTCGGGTGTTTATTAAATCCTATTGGAAAATCGTTTTTCCAATAACGTACTCTTTTGATTCGTAGCAGAAACCTTCGCGTGTCAGACAACGCCACCTACCGGCAACTACGACCAGGAATAAAAATTTATAATCGATTGCCAATTTTTTCATATAGTCTGGTGAAATTATATTCATCACGTGACAGTTTTTCTCATACTTAAATCGGATGTTAATACTTAATCAGTTTCATATAAATTTAATATTTCGAGTATTGATTTTGGTAAATTCCGTAACACCAGATGGCGTGGTGTTTGGAGTGGTAGAAAAATCAATAGCGAATCGAAACCCTTCACGTAAAGCGTCGCGTGTGCTATAGCGCCTAGGAACGCTTTGGTGTATTTTTGACCTACTAGCGCCTGTAGAAGTGTTCCACACGCATTACATCGGTGCTCAGGATGAAGGACACTACCAGGCTGATGCTATTTCCACGTTGAAAATAAGCCAATAACTTTACCGCTATCTATCGGTTTCAGAAATTTTGCTCTGAATAAGACAGCGCGTTCTTAAAAATAGTCTCGCGCAAAAGTACCATCTTGGCCAATTGCGAGAAAATGAAAGCGCGTGTTAAAACTATTGAAGTTGCCTGTACTTTTGGTATTTGAAAGTACCTTAACATAATTGAAACTGGCGAATTGTTTCAGCGAATTATATGATAAGTAAAGTCTATTTAAAAAAATATTTTTTTCAATCGTATCATACATGAAATTATGAAAAAAAATTAAATATTTTTCCTAACAATAGGTGTTTCTATAAAATAAATCAATAAAAAAATTAAATGTATAAAGTGTTTTTTCCCGCGTCACGAGCTTAAGCTTTTTAGTGCTTTATTGGCACGCGCGTTTCGCACGTCGACTTCAAATATCAAAATATTTATCGACTCGAGCGCGCGCTCTTTATCTTCAATAACTTTAGCTAGTGACGTAGAAAAAATATTTACACGTGACCTAACGTATTTTATAGAAACACCTATTCCAATAATATGCAAACTAAATTACATGTAGCAAGTAAATTTAATTTTAATTAATTTCAATTTCAATTTAAATTTTGTTAAGAAGACATTTAATGTTTAAAAAATATCCATAAATCAAATCCGTTGGAAAATAAAGTTAAATGAAATACGGAAATTTTTGGATGAAAAATGGGAAATCAACAACTTTTTCGTCAAGCTCTAATACCGAACTTTTTTCGGGTCCTTCTTTTATATTCTGGAAATATTCGATCAATATGATATATCGACAATCCATCTATCCCGGAGATTGGAAGGACCTATCTAGTCACATAATCAGTCTACGTCTGTAGCTTTTTCTGATAAATTTGTCTCATTTTTTCCTCGTAATTTTTTTATACACGCTAGATGGCGCACGCTACTTTAAAAAAAGACGAGTCATAAAGTGTCGGCTTTGAACTCCTTATCCTTCCTGGCGTATCTCTTTTTACCGCCCTCTAGATAAAAGTTTTTTTTTATTATATTTATCTCGTTTTTTTTTTTTGGAAATACGGAAGCAAGGCCAATCTACTCGAGTCAAGAAATGACAAACGGCGGCTCGCACCGTGCATGCTAAATAGGCCAATTTTAAAAGCGTATATTCCCTACCCCACCTTGCTATTTTTTGTTCTACGAAATTCCGCTAGGTGCTGGATTCATTTCACTTTCGTATGTTAAAATGGATGTACTCTATTTTTATTATATTCTACCTTAGAATTTTTTTTTATTCTAGCCAACCGTTATTTTAAATTTTCGCGCAATTTTGTTGTTGTTATCTTTTAGTTATTTTTTAAATTGTAAAATGTAATGTACGTTTTTAGTGAGGTCAGTGATATAGCTTATGAAATTGCATTCTTTGATAATTTTGATAACAGTAGCACTACTTATATTACATTTTGTACGAAATTTAGTCTAAGAAACGGTAAAGTTAACCATATTTTTTCGAAGTTAGCTAATTATTTGAATAACTGTTAAACTATTGTCGAGATGAGTGGAAATTGTTAAAAAACGGGTGCCATTAAACTTTATTTTAAGTAAATTTAAAAGAGTTTTATTACTGACTATTTTGTTTTAATACGGATGAATAATCAAGATGGCGCTCTGGTGCCTAGACTGAGAATGACGTCATCAATCGAAGTTTAGGGTTTATCTACGTATCTTCTCTTATTTATGTGAAATTTAACATTTTCATATATTTACTGCGGCATGATTATATCGATTCTATCGTTTGGGATTATCGAATCAAACGTTTGGGTTTATCGGATTCTATCGTTTGGGATTATCGATTCTATCGTTTGGGATTATCGAAACTATCGTTTGGGATTATCGATTCTTTCTTTTGGGATTATCGAAACTAGCGTTTGGGATTGTCGATTCTTTCTTTTGGGATTATCAATTCTATCGTTTGGAATTGTCGATTCTTTCTTTTGGGATTATCGATTCTTTCGTTTGGAATTGTCGATTCGATCGTCTGGGATTATCGAAACTGTCGTTTGGGATTATCGACTCTATCGTTTGGATTTATCGACTCTATCGTTTGGGTTTATCGATTCTTTAGTTTGGGGTTATAGTGCAACGCTAATTTCTAGAGGACGAATAAACGTGTCTATTGGTTTCCCTAGCGTTAGCAAAGTAGAAGGAATCTCGTGAAAAACAACCTTAACGTTAAGTAACCGGGTTCAAGAATGTCTAGGGGTATGATATAGGTAAATATACAACGAGAGTATGGGTGTCCAAACGGTTTTATATATTATAAACCAAAATAATAATAACAATACAAATAACAATAAAATACTTAAACACTTAATAATAATAACAATAAGCATGCAAAAACACGAAATACGCGGGGGGGGGGGATACGCGGGCTCTCTCTCTTTATAACAATAGTTTGAAGCCTGTGGCTTTCGCTCACCGATTGATGAAACGGTCTGGTGCCGTTCAACGTCGCTCGTTTGGGTCTCCTTAACCCTTTGGCTCTGTCCGCTCTTTAACTCGGCCCACTCTCTGGCTCGATCCGAACTCTGGCTCGATCCGAATTCTGGCTCTGTCCGAACTCTGGCTCGGTCCGATCTCTGACTCTGTCCGGTCTCTGGCTCTGTCCGGTCTCTGGCTCTGTCCGATCTCTGACTCTGTCTGGTCTCTGGCTCTGTCCGGTCTCTGGCTCTGTCCGGTCTCTGGCTCTGTCCGGTCTCCGGCTCTGTCCGGTCTCCGGCTCTGTCCGGTCTCCGGCTCTGTCCGATCTCCGGCTCTGTCCGATCTCCGGCTCTGTCCGATCTCCGGCTCTGTCCGATCTCCGGCTCTGTCCGCTCTCCGGCTCTGTCCGCTCTCCGGCTCTGTCCGATCTCCGGCTCTGTCCGCTCTCCGGCTCTGTCCGCTCTCCGGCTCTGTCCGCTCTCCGGCTCTGTCCGCTCTCCGGCTCTGTCCGCTCTCCGGCTCTGTCCGCTCTCCGGCTCTTCCGTCACTCAGGACCCTGAGGACTTACTCAGGCCTCTGAGGACTCACTCCATCTCTCTGTCTCTCTCTGACATAAAATCTCTCTAACTCCCGGGTTTTGTTCAGCACCATTTCCGTAGGCGTGGTTTAATTACGGAAACTGACATTTGGTGGCATCTTATTGGAGAGGTTAAAAGGTTAAGGGTAGCTTGGAGTAAGCGGCTTGGCTTGAAGATTATTGGCTGTAGAAGGTTCGTGTATAAAAGTAGAAAGATGAAATCATCTGGTGTCTTTCCCAGGAAGAAGGTCGCACGACGGTACCACATGTCGCCACGTGTCTTTCGGGAAGGGTACACGTGGTTGTAGTTTTTATTTTTAAAGGTGGCCGTTTGAAGTAACACTTCTTTCAATAGTTTACTATAGATGCCCGAACGCCGTACAATAGAGAGCGCGCATCTTTAAGTCATTTACGATACGACGCCGAGTATTCACCAATAGAGAGAGAGAGAGGGGTTATAGCGCACAATGGATGAGTCAAGATGTGCGCGCTTTCCCAGCACCGAACGCTGGTTAGGGGAGAGCCACATGTAGAGAGGATACGATATTTTACACGGACAACAATAATACATTTTACAAGAAAAATACTAACGATACCCTTTTACGACTTGGACACCCGTAAGAAATTGAAAAATATAAAAGGGACTTAAAAACTAAATGTCATAAGTTTTAAATAACACTAATCTAAATAGGAAATATTTTAAATGCAATAAGTTTTAAATAACACTAATCTTTATATAACACTTTTAAAAATGAGCGTTACAATAGATTCTTTAGTTTGGGATTATCGATTCTATCGTTTGGATTATCAAATCTATAGTTTGAAATCATCGAATCTTTGTTAATAAAGAATACGAGAGATAAAGTAAAATTATAATAGAATTGACGGTATAGTAAGCCTAACGCGCATTTCTCAGTTAAATTTAATTGTTTTAACAGAATTTTAACGGATCGATACCGTAAAATTTACTTAAACAATCCATTTAAGCTAAAAGCTCGTTTCACTCTTCGAAGGACATTAATACTAATTTTTATTCTTGCATTCCGAAATAATTAATTCATTAATTAATGAATTGGGGAATTAATAGAGAATTCCAATTAATGAATTCAAGGGAAATATTTTTATCCCCAAAATCATGTTGCTGTAGCGAAAGTTCCAATTACTAGAGCCTTTCCATTTCTGGTTCGCACGTGACTTTTGAAATTAATTACACAATTACCTGGCGACCCGCCATAGATGAGACGAAATTGCCGAGTCCGGTGCGCCCCGTAGCGGGGGAAATGGGAATTTCCCCGTCGTAATAGTCCTTTCATGCGGCCGGCGTAATATCATTTTAACCCCGGCTCTCATTGGTTTTTTTTGTATATTTAATCTGTTGGGGAAAAACGTTTAAGCGAAGAATATTTCTGCCATCAAAATTACTTTTACGTCAGTAAATTAGTTAAAAGCTGAGCGGGTTATTGTATAACCATGGCTACCGAGTCCCACAACCGAAAATTAAATTGTTCGTGTTTACCTTACTATGCAATGAGGTAGGATTTTTGATTGCTTATTATTTTTACTATGTGATATTTTAATGGTGGCGAAAGTTATAGTTTCGTGACGCGATGAAAAGCTGGTCGGATTGCTTTAGTTCTAGTTAGGTCCATTTTTATAGTTTATCAGGTAGAATTGTAGTTGAAATGCTACGTGAATCACTACTTATCACATATTTTGTTTTTTTAAATAAAATATATTTATTTAGTTTGACTGATACGTTTTCGGACTATTGAAAATTTGTTATGACCTAAATATATTTAAAGCATTGCGTTAGGTAACTTGTATTGTATTTGTATTTGAAAAGCGTAATTTACCTACACCAACTGGTTTCGGACAGGCGGGGGAGGGAGGGATCCAATGATAGCCGCTGGCGTTATTTTCGGTTGACTCGCCACCATTATTTAGCTGAAGCCTTTCGTACTAAGCTTTAGTTTTCATGACCATCGCGAGCAGAGCAGAACTATCAGTTATCTTGCGCGGCCACGTTAGCGACGTCTTGGGCTTTCTTAGTCTCTCTATTTGGACCAATATTAGTTTTTTGGGTCTGGACCAGTTAGCTAATGTTTATTATTATAGATTTGTATTCTAGGTTTCACTGAAAATTAACCTATCTAAATACCAAGTAATTGGTTATCAATTGTAATATTGGTAATCAATATATTTTATAGCCAATAGATTTGCACTATAGTTTGCAGTTTCAGCTGGTCGTTTATTAGTGAGTTTTTAGTTTCAGCTTGTCGTTTATTGGCGAGTTTTTAGTATCAGCTGTCGTTTATTGGTGAGTTTTTAGTTTCAGCTTGTCGTTTATTGGTGGGTTTTTAGTTAGATTTAATTGTTTACTGTTTATTTTAATTTATAGCTAATTGTTTATGGTTGATTAATTTATGGCTAATTCTAACTAACTAATAGTTAATTTTAAACTATTTCCATTATCTAATATCTAATTTAGCTACATTTATTATTGTAATGTTTTAAATATATTTAGTGTGATTTAAAATTCAAGGGTGTAATTATATCATCTAATTAAAGCTAATTCAATTTAAAGCACTTTCTTAATGTGTGATGTTTACTCTTCAAACGATGTTATTAACTATTAATATTTTAATTAAGCGATCTCGCATTTCGGTGCTTTCCAGCGTGGCGTGTCTTTTCGGGGATGGGTTCAAGGCCCCACGAAAGTTTTAAATGAACTTCCGCTAGGGTGACTCAAAGCGCCTCGGAATTAACGCTGAGAAATCTTAGTGCCTTCACCCGTTTAAAGAGGGCGCTTTACTGTTAAGCCATTAGTTCTGAAATCTACCCGTTGGATCGCCACGGAACGTATCGTAACTTTTTATGTCTGGTGCATCATAGATGGCACGGAATGATACCCTGATAAAGGAACAAATTTCGTTACGGTTGACACTATTGGCAAAGGCAGAGCGCCCATTTAATGGATATCTCCTAACTGGCTCGCGGGGTATAAAAGGGGAATATGTACAGGGCTTTTCGCTTCGCTTCGTCGTCGTCTGTTGTAGAAATATGCAGTTAGTAGGGTTAGAGGTTGAACTTGAAAGCGTAATCTTTGAATTAATTTTATATTACATTAAAAAATAAGAATTAAATTAATATTGCAATAAAAATAAGAATTAAATTAATATTTCAATAAAAATAAGAATTAAATTAATATTTCAATAAAAATAAGAATTTAATTAATATTGAAATAATATTAATATCAAATAAAAATAATATTAATATCAAATAATAATATTAATATATAAAAATTATATTATTATTAAATAGAAATATTAATATGAAATAAAAATAATATTAATATGAAATAAAAATAATATTAATATGAAATAAAAATAATATTAATATCAAATAATAATATTAATATATAAAAATAATATTATTATTAAATGGAAATATTAATATGAAATAAAAATAATATTAATATCAAATAATAATATTAATATATAAAAATAATATTAATATATAAAATAATAATATATAAAATAATATTAATTTATAAAAATAATATCAATATTAAATAAAAATAATATTAATATGAAATAAAATAATATTAATATGAAATAAAAATAAAATAATATTAATATGAAATAAAAATAAAATAATATTAATATGAAATAAAAATAAAATAATATTAATATGAAATAAAAATAAAATAATATTAATATGAAATAAAAATAAAATAATATTAATATGAAATAAAAATAAAAATAATATTAATATGAAATAAAAATAATAATAATATTAATATGAAAAAAATAATACGAAATAAAAATTATGAATATTAATTAATATTAAATAAATATAAGGAATTAAATTAATATTAAATAAATATAAGGAATTAAATTAATATTAAATAAATATACGGAATTACATTAATATTAAATAAATTTAAGGAATTAAATTAATACTAAATAAAAATTAGGAATTCAATTACTATTAAATAAAAATAGTGATTTAATAAATATTAAATAAAATTAAAGAATTAAATTAATAGTAAAATATTTCCTTCCGAATGTAAATATCGCCGTAGCGCCGGACTATAATTTGCAATTTTCTAACTTGTTTGTTATTATTTCGTCAATAAGTTAGGAGTCGACGACCGAAAAAGGCCGTTTCTTCTTCCGCCTTCGCGTGGCCGAGCGTGTTTGGGCCGTACCGCCGCCAGAGGGCCTTCCGAAATGGGCTCATTCTCTACTTTTCTCTTTTAAGGGGTCAGGGGGGCTAAGACCCTCGCTTTTTTTCGCTCGTCAATAACGAGACAATTTCGCCACTAAACGTGTGGGAGTCGCTGTCTCTTTGTATCGAGAGATCCGAAGCCCTCAAAAGAAAAGGATCAAAGAAAAATAAAGAAATCGTTTATTTTTTTTCACACATCGGCCCCGAGCGCCTTCTTTAGTACGAAATAGGCAACAAAAATCGCTATAATTTTCACCCCAAATGTTTGATAATGTCACTCACGTAGTAAGTAAATAACAACGGAAAGTTGATATTACGTATAAATTGACACGTTTACTTCTTTGTAATGACGTCTAAATGACGTGTAGTGACGTGTAGTGAGTACTAGTGACGTTAACTAACATTCGTACCTACTTCAAGGGTGGCGCTAAATTACGTATCTAAATCTGAACGTTCAACGGTTCAAGTTTGCCTGGCGAGAAAAATTTGGTCGAACGGCCCGATTTTAACCAAACCACCTTATTAACTTTTCTAAGCTTAAATTCTGACCGCCGAAATAGGTTTCGCATCTGTACGGCTTATTTAGGCAACGTCATTATGGAAACAATATTTTAAAATCTCATTTAAAATAGTTCGTGACTTATGTTTCGCAATTTGCTCCTGGTGACGGGCTGACTGATAGAACGTGCTCTATTTCGCGGGTTGAAAATCGAGCGCCTAGCTGCGGGAGTCTGGAAACAGCTGCATGCGAAGACGTCGTTTATGCGCGCGCATCTCGTACCTATGGTCGTTAGCGAGCCGAGAAAAGGGGGGAGTGTGGTGGGTGGGTGAGATTTGGAGGGGTAGAGCGATGTCACCCCCCCGTCTGGCAGTCGCATCTTTTATTTCTGTCTCGCGAGTGTCTTCCCCCTTTTGGTGTCTTCCCCCTTTTGGTGTCTTCCCCCTTTTGGTGTCTTCCCCCTTTTGGTGTCTTCCCCTTTTGGTGTCTTCCCCCCTTTTGGTGTCTTCCCCCCTTTTGGTGTCTTCCCCCCTTTTGGGTTTTCCCCATTTTGGTGTCTTCCCCCATTTTGGTGTCTTCCCCCATTTTGGTGTCTTCCCCCATTTTGTGTCTTCCCCCATTTTGTGTCTTTCCCCATTTTGTGTTTTCCCCTATTTTGTGTCTTCCCCTATTTTGTGTCTTCCCCTATTTTGTGTCTTCCCCCTTTTGGTGTCTTCCCCATTTTGTAGTCTTCCCCATTTTGTAGTCTTCCCCATTTTGTAGTCTTCCCCTTTTTGGGGTCTTCCCCCTTTAGGTGTCTTCCCCCGGCTGGATGCCGTGACTGAAAGCGAGCCCACGCGGTGGCGGGCCTTTTTGGGCCGGCTCGAGAAGGCCGTATCGCGCGTGGCTCGGGCCCTCCGTCCGCAGAATGGCCGGAATCGCGCCCAGAGCACGGAGTAGCGCGCTTGTGAGCGCGTCGGTCGGTTGGTTTCGCGTCGGAACAGTTGTCGTCGGCCGTGGTCGGCGTTCGTCGCCGTGGCTTCGCGAGGCGCCTCCGGGGGGGCTTCTCCGAAACATCGCAACATGATCGAGGAGAAGCTGCGTGGATGTTGTGTTGAGCTCCGAAGTTTGCTGTCAGGGCGACAACCCAGGTAATCCAAAAGCACTTTCTCGATTCGAAATTGCCGACCAGATTAAATTTCCAGGCGCTAGACACTCTTAGGAAATCCGCCGTTACGAGTAGCGTGATGTCTGCAAATTGACAAAACCGCGTAGGAACGTTTCGGATTAAGGGGGTACAGCCTGGTTGCTAAATTTGGCGCCCCCCTCATCGGCAGCCTTTTTGCGCCCTTTCTAAAACAATTGGCGCCCTTTTCAAACCAATTGGGTGCCCCTTTACAATTTCAAGGGGGTACATTGTACCGTTGTACCCCCCCGTTCCTACGCCACGGAGGTAATTTAAGAAATCCGGATGAATATTATACAAATAACGGCAAGTGTTTGATACATATGAAGAAAAAATATCTGATAGTATGGGAAATATTGATGAATATCGGATATATTTAGAAATATCGGATATTATGGGAAATATTGATGAATATCGGATATATTTAGAAATATCGGATATTATGGGAAATATTGATGAATATCGGATCTATTTAGAAATATCGGATATTATGGGAAATATTGATGAATATCGGATCTATTTAGAAATATCGGATATTATGGGAAATATTGATGAATATCGGATCTATTTAGAAATATCGGATATTATGGGAAATATTGAGGAATATCGGATCTATTTAGAAATATCGGATATTATGGGAAATATTGATGAATATCGGATCTATTTAGAAATATCGGATATTATGGGAAATATTGATGAATATCGGATCTATTTAGAAATATCGGATATTATGGGAAATATTGAGGAATATCGGATCTATTTAGAAATATCGGATATTATGGGAAATATTGAGGAATATCGGATCTATTTAGAAATATCGGATATTATGGGAAATATTGAGGAATATCGGACATATTTGGAAAAATATCGGATATTATGGGAAATATTGAGGAATATCGGATATATTTAGAAATATCGGATATTATGGGAAATATTGATGAATATCGGATCTATTTAGAAATATCGGATGTTATGGGAAATATTGAATATTGGATCTATTTAGAAATATCGGATATTATGGGAAATGTTGATGAATATCGGATCTATTTAGAAATATCGGATATCATGGGAAATATTGATGAATATCGGATATATTGAAGAATATTGGATTTATTTAGAAATATTGGAGATATTGGGAAATATCGGATATATTGGAAAATATCGGATATTATGGGAAATATCATAAATATTGAGAAATATCATAAATACTGAAAAATATCATAAATGCTGAGAAATATCGGATATATTGGGAAATATCATAAATGCTGAGAAATATCGGATGTATTGGGAAATATCATAAATGCTGAGAAATATCGGATATATTGGGAAATATCATAAATTCTGAGAAATATCGGATATATTGGGAAATATCATAAATGCTGAGAAATTTCGGATATATTACGAAATATCATAAATGCTGAGAAATATCGGATATATTGGGAAATATCATAAATGTTAAGAAATATCGGATATATTGGGAAATATCGTTTATATTGGGGAATGTATTGAAAAATATCAGAAATATTGAGAAACCTAAGAAATGTTTGATGTACTAAATAATATGGGATTTATTGAGAAAATGGGATATATATATATATAAATATTGGAAATAGTGATAAATCCAAAAACAAAGAAATGCAATGAAAATATTCGAAATATTTGGAAAACTGAAATCTGTGGTAGATTTTTCTTCCAAGTGGCTCGGGTTTTTGGACGTTGTAAATGACGCCTTTTGCTAGTTTTGCGTGGTATTGCAAGAAATATGGATCTAAGCGTAATTTTGAATGCTCAGATCGGAAGCTTAAAATATCAACAATGAAAAACCGTTTTTGGAATCAGTAGCTTAAAATGTGAATACGAAGAACCGTCTCATATCTGTACCGATAATCCGGGATCAGTGGTTCAAATAAGTCTTAAGCTAAAAGTATCTTAAAGTATTAGCAGAAGTAAATGAACCGAAGTTATCGATAGCGTTTTCCTTATGAAAATGATGATAAAATCGAATCAAATAAAAGTTAATTTCCATCCCCGTCTTTTGAAGCGATAAATTGCACTTGGTAATTGTAGGTAAAGCTATTTATATGTATAAAAAACTGTTTCATAAAAACAAAAACGTTTTTCAAAATTTCAAATTCGAGGTAGAAATGTAACTTCATAAGGAAAACGCCTCCAACATGGGGAGTATAGCATTCGGATAACTGCGGTTCATTTACTTCTGGTATTAGCATATAGATAAGTGCTATACCTGTACCGCTATTCAGTTAACCATTTCCTGTTGCTTATGTCGTCAATATTCTCGTCAAAAAAATCTGGCTAATAAATATTCGAAGTAGGCCTGTGTATTAAAAATACAATATTTTGCAAGATTTTACCTCAAACCATACATTTATTCTAGTAGCGGGTGACTATGATGACTGCTAGTTCTACGGAACAAGACTACGTCATTGTTAATTTTTATTTGTGGTCTAACAACGTAAACAAATTTCTTCCTTTTCTATACTGAACCTTTAGTGCTTGGACAATTTAGATCATAAATTTAAGTTAAATTTAGATTTGTTTGCTTTTTAGAAATTGTCATTTTGTTAGGTTCGGACTTCTCAATGTATGTACGTATAAAGGAGAGTCTGGAACTCCAAAATGGAGGAAAAGGGTCCGGGATTAGTCAGGGATTTAAGTAATTTCCTAAACGTTAAGGGATCAGTCAGGAATATAAGTAATTTCCTAAACGTTTACGGTTCCAGGGATTTAAATAATTTCATAAAAGGTTCAGGGATCTGTTAGGGATTTAAATAATTTTGTAAATTCTTAGGGATATGGTATGGATTTAATCATTTAAATAATTTTGAAAAAGGCTCAGGAGATAAGTTACAATTTAAATATTTTCGTTAAAGGTTCAGGGATTAGTCAATGATTTAAATAATTTCGTAAAAGTTTCAGGGATCAGTCAGGGGCAATCAAACTATGCACGAGCAAGTATTTTTCCTAGCAAAACTATGCATGAGCTAGTGTTTTTCCTAGAAAAACTATGCATCAGCAAGTATTTTTCCTAGGAAAAATATGCATGACCAATTATTTTCCTTAGCTAAACTATGCACGAGCAAGTATTTTCCCTAGCCAAACTATGCAGAAGCAAGTATTTTCCCTAGCAAAACTATGCAGGAGCAAGTATTTTACTTAGCAAAACTATGCATGACCAAGTATTTTCCCTAGCCAAACTATGCACGAGCAAGTATTTTCCCTAGCAAAACTATGCACGAGCAAGTATTTTCCCTAGCAAAACTATGCATGAGCAAGTGTTTTTCCTAGAAAAACTATGCATGAGCAAGTATTTTTCCTAGGAAAACTAT
Source organism: Leiobunum rupestre (assembly GCF_980474605.1). NCBI lineage: Eukaryota > Metazoa > Arthropoda > Arachnida > Opiliones > Sclerosomatidae > Leiobunum > Leiobunum rupestre. Next base: position 4,372,356 of record NC_143394.1, read on the forward strand.
GCATGACCAATTATTTTCCTTAGCCAAACTATGCACGAGCACGTATTTTTCCTAGCAAAACTATGCAGGATCAAGTATTTTCCCTAGCAAAGCCAATGGATAGTTTCATAATAAATTGAAAATTTAATACCAAAATGTCAATTTTCAATTAACAGTATCTTCTAATGTACTTAGAATCCTTTTTATAATGGCGTTTTGTGAAACTTTTTGATACCTCATCTGTATTCGGTGTACCGCTACTTTTTCATACGTTTCTTTAATTAATTTTTAATATAAATGACTAAATTGTAACATTTGGTAAATACCCAGAAATAATCGCTAGGTGGCGTTGTTAATGGGTTACTTGTGTATAAGGTCATCAGCGAACCATTAGCCGTTAAATCCCTGTAGTTTGTCTGCTTGGCATTTTTGGTTTTTCTTTTTTGAATTAAAAAAAAAAGCTGGCAAATACCAGAAGATTATAGCCAGCCAGCAGGGCTTCCACATTTTTTAACGTCTTTTTTAAAACTTCCGCCGTTTTCTAGGGTAAAAAAGGAATTTCGAAACCATTAAGAAACTTAATCGCTTCAAAGCCGGACAATTTCTTTACTTCCCTTTTTTTAACCCAAAAGAGAGAAAAAACTGACTAGTATCGAAAAACGTCCTTTTTATCATGGCGCAACATAGATGATGCCGGAATTATATTCCAATAAAGAGACAAAAATAAGTTTCGTTAGGGTTGACCCTATTACCAAAAGTAGAACGATCCTTTGATATCTGTAAAGTAGTACCCAGCGTATAGATAGAGATAATATGCAGGGATGAGTCGCTTCGCTTCGTCGTTGTGTGTGCTTGCAATAAGGTGCTCTCTATCTAGTGAGGCTGGAGGTTAAACCTAAAAGCGTCATCAAGAATTGATCTATTTATATATAGATCTATATATATATCTATATATAAATAGATCAATTCTTGGCGTCATTTGGAAATTAAACTAAATAAATTATACTAAAATTAAATTGATATTAAATTAAGTAAATTATAAATTAAATTGAATTGATAATAAATTAATTTGATAATAAACTAAACTAATATTTAAGTAAATTAAATTAATACTCAACTAGACTAATATTTAAGTAAATTAAATTAATACTCAACTAGACTAATATTTAAGTAAATTAAACTAATATTAAATAAATTAAATCAATATTAAAGTTAATAAATCCATATTAAATTAAACTAATATTATAGTTGATTTAATTAATATTAAATTACACTAATACCAAAATTTATTAAATTAATATTAAATTACACTAATATTCAAGTTAATTAAATCAATATTAAATGAAACTAATGTTTAAAGTTGATTTAATTAATATTAAATTACACTAATATAAAAATTTACTAAATTAATATTAAATAACACTAATATTAAAGTTAATTAAATTAATATTAAATTACACTAATATTAAAGTTACTTAAATAAATATTTATTTAATCTAATATTCAAATATTCCTGTGTAGGTTAAAATGAAATATTTGGTTTCCCGGATATACATGGCGACATAAGCGCCGGACTATATTTGGCCATATGGTCAACCTGTTTGTCTAATTTCTTAGTTGGTATTTGGAGGAATAAGATTTTTCTAAATCCCCGATTTGGAGTCGCTAACTAGAACCCGGGCCACTAGTACAGGTTCGATCCTCTGGGTGCCGTTTATCGTTTGATAAGGAACCAAAAAACCAAATCAAATCTTAATCCTTTGAAATTTCGGTTATTGAGTGTAGAGTTCTTAAAAATAAAAAAATATCTAGTTAGCAGATGTATATTCTTAACCCAATTCCGATTTTTACTGTTCGTTAAACATTTGTGACAACTTTTTTTAATTGGTCGAGCGAACGTGTTTTGTTTTGACGTCATAACTGACGCTAAGGTCTTCCAAAAAGTTTGATATTTTAGCAATGCATCAAATAATATACTTTTCATTGCTGTATTGATTTTGGTGCAATTATGTAAAATACTTTTTCATAAAGTTAAATAGAATTTTTATGTTCAAATATTTTTTGTAGAAAATAGACGACTTCTTACAAATTTTTATTTTTTAAATTCATTTATAAGATTTACAATAATTTGGCTAAGACCAAACCGAATTAAAACATTTGATTACATTTAGATCGGATAATATTTTATTTTGTAAAAAATAGATAACTTCGTATAAAATAATATTTTATAAATTTAATAATAAGCTTCGTAACGTACTTTTTGAAAACCTGAAAATATCATGCAGTAAAATATTGATTTTGTAAAAAATAGATGATTAGGTATAAAACATTAATGTTTTGAAATTTAATAACATTTTTCATCGTTGGCTAAGATCAAAGTGTAGTATTGAAATTGATTTATACGATACATACTCGCTCACACCAATAATTGCATCAGAGATTTAACTTAATTCTAATTATAATTACTGAATTAGTTTTGTAATTTAATACCATAAGGTTTCGGTTTAATTGTCGTAAACGACGTTAAATTTCTTATAAGACAAATATTTATTCTTTCAGAAATAAATAGTGAAAACCAAGCGTGTAAAATTCACCTCATACTTAAGAAAATCTCCGGCGAAATTGCATTAAAATATTTTGTTCGTACAAAAAATATTCTTATATTCATTTGCGAAGGGAAAAAACGGTTTCCAAAAAGTAAAATTGCGTTAGCTTCTGTCTTTTATTATGAGGATGAAAAGATCCTTTTTCATCTTGTATATTTCTCCACAAATTCTCTTTCCCGGAGAATTTCTTTTCAATTTAAATGGTTTGACCTAATTTGGTTCCAGTCGGCGCGGGCCCGGAGAAGATGCGAGCCTCAGAAAGGGCCCGGAGCCCTCTTCCTTTATCAACAGATGAAATAGTTTTAGAAATATTATTCCGTTTTTTTTGGTTGATCCAGATTACAATGGAAAATGAAACTTTCAATATTAACACCTCCATCTATTGAGCGAATAAAATGGCGATTTCGCTATGAATTATGGGATTGAAGTTGTTACTTTTTAGTGAGGGGAGTTGGGAAAAATGTGTAATACCAAAAGTAAATACGGGGAGAAAGTCTGGCACTTGGGTCCAACCGCACGACGTCTTATTTGAGGGGTAAAATTTTTGGGCTTCGGAAATGACTTCCCCCTAGCCTCTTTACAGGGACACAAAGGTATCGGTTGTACTCCGCCACGATGAAAAATAGTTCTCTATAAAATACGTGAATATTAAACTTTTGCTTTCGATAATTTGGTTAAATTAGTTCCTAAATAAAGTAGATATATGATAGAAACTAAAATGCGACTTTTTAAAAATAATAACACGACTTTTGAAAAGATATAAACCGTAACTAGAAAAACGCTCACTTAAATCGTGGAGAGCGTGGCGCCATCTAAGATCAGAGATCGGGACTAATTGGTATATCTACGATGTTAAGGCCTAACAATTTGCAAGTTTAACTGAAATAATAGATATAGCTACGAGCTGTTTTTGTTTATTTTACAATTGATATAGTAATTATTAATTAAAATCAACCGTTATCGAAGGAAATAATGGTCAGCATTTGACAGAGAGACTATTTGAAATCGCGAGGCGGTGACATGGCTGCCAGGGAATAAAATTCAAAATCTTCATCTTGAGCGCGGACCGGAATACCACAAATGCACTGCTTCGCGCGTACTGTGCTATCCTTATTGGTTAGAAATATCACGTGATCACTAGCTCTTTAAAAAGGGTGTCAAGCATGGCGGAAGGTAAAATCTGAAGGCAGTGATAGACTTTCTCCCCCTATTTACTTTTGGTAATACTAAGTATTTCAAGAAACTATTTTGCAATAAAATATTTCAAGTGTCAAATGCGAAATGATCTTTATAATCTTAAACGCTAAGCCTTGGATCATTTTAAAAGCCTCTTTTTGGTTAAATCAAAGTTTATTTTCGTAGAGATATTAAGTCAACCGTTCTAGACGTTGTAAACGTCAACGTTATGAGTCCCTAAACGCGAAGAACAATTCTGGACAACCAGATATAAATAGGTTAAAATCTAATACGAGAGGTTTAAAATCTGATTTCAATAGTTTGAAATCTAATATTCATAGGTTAAAATCGGATATTCATTAGCAAACATTTAATATTCATAGGTTAAAATCTGATACTCATTGGCTAAAATCAAATACCAATAGTTTAACATCTGATATTAATAGTTTAGAATCTGATAGTAGTAGTTTAAAAGCTGATATGTATAGTTCAAAATATGATATTAGTAGTTACAAATCTGATAATTATACTTTAAAATCTGATAATTATACTTTAAAATCTGACAATTATACTTTAATATCTGATAATTATACTTTAATATCTGATAATTATGCTTAAAAATCTTATATTAGTAGTTAAAAATCTGATAATTATACCTAAAAATCTTATATTAGTAGTTAAAAATCTGATAATTATGCTTAAAAATCTTATATTATTAGTTAAAAATCTGATAATTATTCTTAAAAATCTTATATTAGTAAAAAATCTGGTAATTATCATTTAAAATCTGATATTAGTAGTTACAATTCATAGGCAGTTTTTGTTAATTTTATTATTTGGCAATTAGTTGAAGTTAAACTGATTTACTTCATTTTAAACAGCTTAGGGTGAAATTTAGGAGATGTCTAGACATTTTGAACTCGAATGGAAACCATTTCTCACGACTCGAGACTCGGGCAAGCCCACTTGTCCAGGAATCTGTGTCCAATCTTCTTGGACGTAGCTTCAACTGAACTGCATTCCCCACCCTCCTGACCCCCGCCCAAACTTTACAATTTTCGGATTTCCGGCTACAGCATTTTATCGAAATGTCTTCCTATTTTGTCTATCGCATAATTAATTGAAAGATAATTATTCTTGAATGTGTTCTAAATAAAACCGCTGATCATTAATTTATTTATTTATTTTGTGACGATTTCAACATTCAATCAGTACGTGTATTAGCTTATACTCTGGACAAATAAAGTACTGGACTTGAATCTAGATAGCGCGTTCGTTTCTTTCAAAGCAGCGCCGCTTATAGCGCCCCATAGGAGCAACAAACACAGCACCCCACACAAGTCGTGGATTTTCTTGTATACATTTTTCATTGGTTAGACGCTCGTGTAATATTTATCTATCTATATTCTATAATATATTCTCTTTTAATAGACGCTTCAATAAAACATCTTAAAGTAAATTATCAAGAAGTTATATTTATCGACCTCCAAGTTACTGTTTATCTAGGAGCAACAAACACCCCGAGGAGAACGCAACCCGTCCAAAGTCGTGCATTTTCTTGCGTACAATTTTCATTGGTTAGACGCTTTAGCGCCTGCTGCCGTCGGAAGGAGAAAATTCAAAATTTGTCTTCCCCCTTTCCGTAAAACGCTCAGCGTAAAGGCTCGCCCAATGAAATTTGTACACAACACTGTGACTGCGTTAGTGTGTTTCAAGGCTAGCTGCGTTCTCCTTGAGTTTGGTGCTCCAAGATGAAACGTTTTCAAGCGCTCACTTTGCATTTTGGGTGGAATAGTTTCGTGATTATCTCGCTAGGAGCGCTGGCGGTCGATGTAATCTGAAGAATGTGGTTTTAGCTTACAGTGTTTTATTCTATCAAATACAGGTATAATACAGCTTAGGATACTCTACGCGAGAGGGCGCTGAATGAAATAAAAACCGTGACGTATCCGAGTCGTAAAATCCGGGCTGTGGTCATTAGTAAACCTTCGCGAAGTTAAGACTGCTTCGGACGTTGGCGTATATAAATAACGCAGTCGCTTTCGACCACCAACGCGCTTTTTTTTAGCGATTTCTTTTGTTTTTCTTTCGTCGGCGGTCCCACGTCACCGCGTTTGCGTCTGCCCGTAAAATAATAGCTCGCTGTGGGTTTATTCGAGGTACGGGAGGACTCGCGATATGGACTTTCTCTTAATAGACGGATAGTGTTTTTCTTATCCAACGTCCAAGACGAGACTTTCCACGAGATAAAACTTCCAAATGGATTGATCTTCTTCTCTGTATGAACAGTCAATTTATGGTTTTCAGTTTTGTAAAGATCCTTCTTTCGTTATTATTTCTAATGTGTAGAGATTGACAGAGTTATTTTGAAGTTTTAAGATAAAATTATCAAAGGTAAAAACATTGATTTAAATCACGTATTATTATACTTCAATGTATTTATGAAATGTCAATTCATAAGAAACTGGATTTAATATAATTTTTAATTAATAATTAAGTTTTAACTGTTATTAATTTAAATGTTAGCTTGCGTTAATGCTGCAATCAAATTATTAATTAATTTTCCTATAAAAATGGCATAAACCATTAAAAAAATCAATAAAAATATGATTTAAATCAAATGAATAGTTTTTTTAATCATTATTACTGATATCATTAGTAACGTAGCAACCGTAATTGTGACCACCGTAACGTAGCAACCGTAATTGTGACCACCGTAACGTAGCAACCGTAATTGTAACCACCGTAACGTAGCAACCGTAATTGTAACCACCGTAACGTAGCAACCGTAATTGTAACCACAGTAACGTAGCAACCGTAATTGTGACCACAGTAACGTAGCAACCGTAATTGTGACCACCGTAACGTAGCAACCGTAATTGTGACCACCGTAACGTAGCAACCGTAATTGTGACCACCGTAACGTAGCAACCGTTATTGTGACCACCGTAACGTAGCAACCGTAATTGTGACCACAGTAACGTCCTAAATATTTAAATAATGACGCCTGATCGCGATTTCTTGAACTATATTTAGCGCAATTTCTAAGGTTTTCCAAATGAAAACTTAAACTCACTTTGGCAATATAATAATGAACATAAAATTTATTGTTTATCTGTAGTGTAAACACAGTATCACACTACTAACTTTTCACGTTACAAGTATAATAAATAACATAATTAAGCAGTGGCTGTTGCCGTATTATTTAATACTGAAAAAAAGTGAAAGGGCTAGCAAATTCTTGAGTAATTTTTTCAAATATTTGAAACGACGTCAATTTTCTAATCGTCTATAGACTTGTATATTCCAAATTCAACTTTCTCGATATGTAAATAAGGTTTACTGCCCCCCTTTAAAATAACTTGCCTGAAAAGCAAATACCCTGGTGGTAGGCCAACCGCTGAACATGTTGGCCCACTACCAGGGTATTTGCTTTTCAGGCAAGTTATTTTAAAGTGGGACAGGCAGAAAGAAACCGAGGCTTTTAATATTTACAAATATGTGCCATTTTATCGAGAACGAACTCCTCTACATTACCACGTAAAAATTGAGAAAATAGATTTTTAATATTTATTCTTATTAATAGTAGTTTGAAAGTGAAAACGAACCACTAGCGTTCGTGTTCACTATTTAGCGCCGCCTATGAATATCCCCGCGTACTATTCCTTCGTGATCGGATGGAGACATAACCTAATATTCTCAGTTGCAGGTTAAGAAGGCAAAATATCTAGTACATTTGGCGGAAGGCTACTAGTACGAATTTACGGTAAATCGGCGGCGGGAGTTTCGAATTTTGCCTATTTTCTGTTTAATTCCTTAAGATTTCTACGCGTGTAGAAATGCCAATTGCGTAAATTTCAAAGTGAACCATAAATATTAAATGTAGGTTATTATTCTTAAGCTTCATGATAGTATTGTACTTCTAAACACTCATCAAATGATTCAAATCGAACGTTTATGTACGTCAACGTGGTAATCTCGGCATTACCCGTTCTATACTTACCCTGGACATTCCAAACGGAATTTTTATAGATATGCCTCACTTGTAGTACTAAAAATAAATTATGACATCTGTTTTTAAATCTTATCTATGTTAATTGATTAATTATCACCTTTAAATATAACGCGATAGACGGTATTTTCCAAAATTATATAACTGGCGCGGTTATTCTTAAAAATTCCACCAGAAACAGGCCAAATTCGAAATTCCCGGCTCCGATTTACAGAAATTCGTGATTGTATCTTTCCGCCAAATGTACTAGATATCTTTCCTTTCTTAACCCGCAACTCAGTATATAAATATAAGTCCAATCTAAAATGAAGTCTTAAAGAGTGGTGTATGGGGAATTGAAATGGAGGCTATAATGGTAGCAGTTGTAGACCTTCATCGTCTGGGATGGCCGTACAATATACACGAAGCTGATCGATTAGGCTTAGCGACGACTTATACGAGCTACGTAATACCCGTTGAAGGTTTGACATCCGCCAACGGGGATATCCCGGATATCAATTCTATGAACCACGAATAATGGCGCCAATGGAAACCGAACAGATTCGTTTCCTCGTTAACAGGGGGCGCTCTATTCTAATCGCGGAATAAAGATAATGGCTAGTACCACCTTTTCGTTCAAACTCGCTTTCTTCAAATCGAGTCGCCGGATTCGGTTAATCGTTGCTTGCTTTGTTGGGTTTTTCTATAGATTTGTGATTTATATTTTATATCATCAGATTCAGTTATCTCAACAGATATCTAACTTCTACGTTGGTTTTGTTTTTAATAATAATCAGGTAGGCTAATACCCAAGGCACCACCATAGGCCTAAGTCATCAAGCGACTTTTGAAGCCATTAATTCAGGTGGCCGGTTTACAATGCGTAGGAGGGTGGTGGCAAGCCCTGCATGCGATCGAGCCAACAGCCACACTAACTACGTTTAGTATAATCTTGTAGGAAGGAAATTAAAATAATCAGTAATAATAAATTTCGAAAGTAATTTAATCAGTGGATTAGTAAAATTGAAAACTGTTCAGTTTACGATGAATTTCGGATTAGTTTCAGGTTTAAACTATCTGGTTTGCATTTTTACCCATATCAACCGATCTGATAATATCTGAACGTAAATTCGGATAATCTGATAACTGATCTATTATTAACTCGGTTCGGATTAATTGTTATCTTAGAATCCCTTGTTACAAGCTTGCACTAGCCTTAAGTATTTGGGTGCTTTTAATTTATCAGATTTAAAGAATTGGTTTAATTGCGTAATTTTTGAACACCAATTGATTTGAAAAAATTCGTGGATTAAGTATTTTAAATTTGAATTTATTGATGTTTATTATTTAAACAAATTAGGGTAACGTTAACTGTTAACGATACTTCAATCGTTTTATATAAACTTATGATTATATATAAGAAATACGTCTGTTATTTTGAAGTTGACATGATTCAAAAATTTACTTAGCAAAATTTCTTACAAAAATAAAATTGTAATATTTCAAAACTCGTAAAATATTGACTATAATTTATACATTCCCTAAACGTAAGAAAACTAATTTAGAGGAAATCACCAAGAATTAATATTTCCTAGAACCAGGACCTGCAAGTGGCTGTTTATTTTGGTGCTTTTTAATATTATGGAAAATTTTCACCTGTATGGTATGCGATACGTGTTCCCTTTAAAGTTTTAACCAGGTAGCTTTTATTTTGATGTACTAAGGCTGAGGCAAAACTAGGCGTTCCATTTACAGGTGAAAAGTTTCCATTATTTCAACAAGCACTAACAGCTAGGAGCAACAAACACAAGGAGAACACAGCTAGCCTTTAAACACGCTAACGCAGTGTTGTGTACAAATTTTATTAGGCGAGCCTCAGGCCCGTACATGGGGGGGGGGGCGCCAGGGGATCCTCAGCGCCCCCAAATGAGTACTTGAGCATCCCCAATCCGACCGACCCAAAAAAAATCGATTGCTCAATTACCGAAAGATATGATCTAAAATATTTGTATATTAAAAAACTGATATAACATAACATCTGTTACATGCGTTTTTGTATATAAAATGTATTTAATTATTTTTAATAAAATATTATGTTTTCAAAGAAATCGAAATTTATAGTTTAAAATATAACACAATAAACCAAATGTTGGTATATTTACTAATTTCATAGGTGGGGAGATAAAATTGACTCAAGGCAGCACCCCAAAAAAAAATTTTAGCGCCCCCGAGTTAATAATAATAATAATCAGCTAGGCTAATACCCAAGGCACCACCTTAGGCCTAAGTCGTCAAGCGACTTTTGAAGCCTTTAATTCAGGTGGCCGGGTTACAATGCGTAGGAGGGTGGTGGAAAGCCCTGCATGCCACGCGATCGAGCCAACAGCTCCCTACACTAACTATTACCGTTAACCTCAACAAGTTTTTATGGAAGGGGAAACCGAAGAACTCGGGGGAAAACCCCTTAAACCAGTAGGGAGAGAACTTGCAAACTCAACGCGGAAGGAGTTGTTCCGAGTTTTCACCCAGTGCCACAAGCTGGGATCGAACCCGGCTCCTCTTGCTGCGAGGTGAAAGTGCTAACCACTCAGGCGGCTGTGTACGGGCCTGGCGAGCCTTTAAGCTGAACGTTTTACGGAAAGAGGGAAGACAATTTCCATATTTTCCCCTTCCGACGGCAGCAGGCGCTAAAGCGTCTAACCAATAAAAACTGTACACGAAAAAATGCACGACTTTTGACGGATTGCGTTCTCCTTGTGTGGGCAGTGCTGTGTTTGTTGCTCCTAGATAAACAGTAACTTGGAGGTCGATAAATATAACTTCTTGATAATTTCCTTTAGGGTGTTTTATTGAAGCGTCTATTGAAAGATAATATATTATAGAATATAGATAGATAAAATATTACACGAGGAAGGACCGAAGGGCGTGATTTTTCTTCTGGGTATCACGTGGCTAATAGACTCGCATATTCTCGGTAAACCTGAATATATTCTTGAGCTGATACATGGACGTCTAGAAAGAATTATTCTTTCTTTCAACAAAAACCACCTTAAATTTAATATCCTTTTTTAATGAAAACTTTTAGGACCAAGGCTTAAAAATGTTTGAAATCCGTAGGACATATTAAGAAGGCTAAAAAAATATCGTTGGAGAAAACTTGGTTGAAGAGGCCCGGCTAATAAATGACCCTTCACGAAATGAGAGGGAATCACTAAGAAGGCGGAAT